>NW_017731639.1:359268-364660 GCF_001890085.2 Hipposideros armiger
AAGTCACTCGCAATCCAAGGTTTTACTGTATTTCCATGCAAACCACAAGCACATCAAATAAATCAACTGATTTTTTTGTTGGTGTCTTAACATTTTCCTCTTCAATTTTATTTTAATCATGTGATAGAATCACAGCTCTGTAATTATAAAACTGGATGGCATCTTAGGAATCATCTTAGCTAAAAATGACACCTATTTTACGAGGAGCAACAACCTTCCATTACTTTTGATTTCTTCAGAGGTGTGGGGTAAAAAAGTAAATCCCTGAGGGAAACTTAGTCAAAAGAGGTCTGGCACAGTGGCTTTCGGTAACTACTATTAGATTCTGGTGTACTGGCTGAGAGCTCCTGATTTACTCCAACTCTTGTTCAGGTAAGAAAATTGATGCTAAGAAGCGTTTAGAGACATCCATCCAGATAAGAACTAATCATGTATTAAGGGAAAGCAATCTCATCTACACCCACAGCTTCAATTATTATCCATACAATGATCACTTCAAAATTTATATCTATAGCCCTGTCCTTTCCTTTGAGCTATTCTGCTATATATCTAACTGCTTATTTGATATCTCCACTTGGAGGATGCAAAATGCTTCATATTCAATATGCTCAAAACAACACTCATGACCTCATCCAGCCATCAAGATTTGTTCTCTTCTAGTGCATTCTGCATCAGAAAATGGCACCACCATTGTCCGTCTTTCATGCAAATCATAAATGTAGGTAGGTGTCATCTTGGAAACCTCCTTTCCCTCACTCTTCAGTCTATATTGATATCATCTCATGAATATCTTCCAAAGTCCACCTACTGATTTTCATCCCCACTTCCACCTCTTTGCAGTCTCCAATTTGTTCTTCTATGTTGTAGTCAAAGTAATAATTCAAATATGGTCACATCCTTCTAAGCCCCAACACTCTTTGTTGCCTTTTGGTTCAAGATCCAAATCCTTATACATAACTTACCATTCAATTACACTTCCCTCGGCTGTACTCCTGCCACAATTATATTATCTCTGAATTCCTCAAAGGTGTACTCCCTCCTACGACCTTTGCATATGCTCTGCCCCTTACCTATAATTCCCTTCTTTTGCCTCAACTTCCGTCTCTGTTTATGTCCTACTCACCCTTCAAATCTCAGTGTAGGTAATGGTTCCTGGTGTTAAGCCCTATCTCAGTGGTGACTTTACATTTATTTGTGTGATCGTTTCACTGACGTGCCTTGTTATATTAGATTGTGAGCTCCTCGAGGTATGGGGCCCTTATCAGGACTTGCTTATTGTATCCTCAGCACATAGCAAACAAAATGCTTCGTGCCTCTAGGCACTCCATAAATACTTGTAAAGAAAACGGTTCATCAAACTTTTCCTGGGCAGACCTTTGACAACATGGCTGCACTTCTGTCCATTACCGTCTATTGCTCTAATCTGCCAAATAAGGGCTATGCGCCAACCTGTCTGACATGTGAATTTTACCATAGGCAAGTTGATAGTAGACCAATTAATTTCTATGTATTAATATTCAAATGTTAGGCAGTAACATCACTTTAACTCCTGTCCAGAAAGAACAGTCCAAAGCAAATGGAGAGTACTTAAGAAGCCTCACTTAATGAAAATGTGTTAAGCCACTGGGAAGATTACAAACAATGCACTCTCTGAAATAGTGGTCAGTGAGCTGCAAGATGAGTCAGCTGTCTGCCACAGACAAACAAATACACGTCAGTGTGCTTTTGTTCATGTTCAGAGAGCACTCTGGAGTGCTGGAAAACTTAAGACACTGCAGCGTACACCATCAGCAGAGACAGGCACACCAATGGATCCACAGGCGGCCAAGACAAAATCAACAGTAAATAACCAGTCCTAGCGACATCATTAAACACAAGTGGAAATTTTAGAATTACTACAGGCCATGAGATTAGGCAGAAACAGGGTCACAGAGAAGAGAAATTTTGAACAAAGGCAAAACATGGTCTCATAGTGAAGAGAAAGGAAGCATTTTGCATGTGAGTGGAAAGGGTCTGGGAGAGCAGAGGTCAAGACATAGGCGAGAGCAAAGTGCCAGAGTTGGGAATGGTACACAGTTTACTTGACTGAAATTGTGAATTTGGTTGAGGGAGTAACGGACCTTGAAAACAGAAAGATAAAGCAGCTGGTGAAGACGACTGGCAAAAGGCTTCAAGGTACATCATTAGAAGATCAACCAAGAGAAGAAAAGGGACCTTCCATAGAAGAGAAAGAGACACAGGATATTTATATAGTGAGATTTTATGTACGGCAATTACAGATTTTGGCTCATGGTGAACTGTATGAGATAATTCTGAAAACTGATTTAAGAAACCACCATGGATACACTTTTGATGTATTTATGAGTTTCACAGGATGCTGAGAAAATGGAAGAAAGATGACATGGGGAAGGTCTAGAAGGGGAACCAGGTATTCTTAGAGTCGAGAAATGGCGGATTTGTATCAGAGCTTCTGTAATACTTTATCCATATAGCACTTCCTTATAATCTTATTATCTTATTGCTTTCTACCCGAAACATATAATTAACTGTATTTATGTCTTCCATTCTTCTGGATACTCCTTCACAAAATCCAGTATATGTGTATCTTGCCAACTATCAGGCTGTTAGTGAACAATCACTGAATACATAAAAAGTAAACAAGGGAAAAAAAAGAGATTCCCTGACAGACAGTGAAATAGTTAAGAGATTCCACCTAACATACAAACAAAATATCTAATAGTTATTTATAGTTATAAAATAATTATAATAGTTATAAAATATCTAATAGTTAGGTAAGTTAAACATAAGCTTTCTGAGAGCAGGAAAGCCAAGAGTTGAAATTTTCAAGCATCCGGGGTAAGCAGTGACTTCACAGAAACTTTCATGGTGAGCTAGGAGAGACAGGCTCTGTGCTAAGGAGTGAAGCCTAAAATATTGGGTTGTTGGAAAGGTCATGACGCATTTTTGCAACGAAAAACATAGAAAAAAATACACCATGACTTTTCCGACAACCCAACAGCATGAAATGTTCCTCTGTGCACAGGGTTCTAAGTCATCAGAACCAGAAGCCTGGGAGCCTAATGTGAAGATGAATAGCAGTCGCTTCAGCGTATTTCAGCAGCAAGTCAGTGGGTTTTGTTTTCGTTTATTTCGGTTTTTTTTCTTGGCAGAAGAAACGGAAAACAAATTGTATACTTTCCCTGGCAGCCAGGATTTGAGGATTTGATCCTCTGACCCACTTGTGACTGTCAGCAGCCACTAAGAGACCTCACAGGATTTCTAACTGGAGCTTCACTGAAGCTAAAAAGCATGGCACGCATATTGGCAGCTATTTTGCTCAGATGCCCAGTAGAGGCATTAGCTGTGACATTCCCATTCAATGGTCTTGTAGCCCTACTGTTAGAACATGGTCACACCGATAGAAGAAAGACTTAAGAAGCTATTTGGATGTTAATTTTATAAGAATGGCTTATAAAAACTCAACCAATGTTTCCCTGGACAGTGCCACTTGACACTGGTTGCCCTAACATAATTACAAGTTACAAACTTGATCTAGCCAGAAGAAAAGCTTCTGTGAATAGGAAATAAAAGTCAGAGTAATAATAATAATAGAAACAACAGTTAATGCGTGCAAATCTCATGTGAATAAAATACAACAGCGTGTTCACGGCATTTACCTACATATTGGACAGAATTCTTCATTGCTCTGAAGTCAACATGCTTTTTATTTTTATTTATTTATTTATTTATTTATTTATTTATTTATTTATTTATTTTTAAGATTTTTATTGGGGAATTGGGAGGATGGGTACAGTGCCTGGGAATTGGGGGAAGGGGAACAGACAAGTGGCTGTCGTTTTGTTCTTCAGTCTAGTTGTGGAGGATGTTGCTTCACTGGCCCAAGTTGGCACCATCATTGCACTCNTATCACCGACTTGCAATGGAATGGAACTCCAGCAGGAATGTACCAATCCATATTAGATAGGGGTGGGTAGTATACTGAGCACTAGCATCAAAACAGCCTGGATAAAACTAGCACTTAGCAACCACCTCTGGTTGTCATGGAGATTAGATAATGGAAAAGGGGAAAGTGTTATGTTCAATAACTGATGGGCCAGAAAAGTAGATGATACAGAAGGAATTAGGGGAAATAACTAAAAAACTAAAATATGGGGTAGGCTATTATACAAGAAAAAGTATACGGGTTCACCATTTTATTTTGGAGGCATGTTATTAACATTTAATAATAATGAATTCAGACTCATGATAACATACAAACCATTTTTCAAATAGTTACAACGCACAATGAGAAAAAGTAGCTATAATATAGTTTAGAAATAAATCTACTAATATAAAACATTGTACTCCATTTTCTATCACCAGCAAAATCAAGAAAATCTACAGTTAAGAGCTCACAGCATGCTGTAGGCTGAGAAGGGGAAGGTGTTTACAAAGCAAACACGTGCACTTGTACCATTGCTCTGCTTGACCACAATTCTCTGTTCTCGTAAACAAATAGGGAGATGTAAGGTCAAGATCCCTGCTAGCTCATGAGAATTAATCCCATGAGGTAGATCATAAGATGGAAGGATATATTTATTTTGTAAAAACATGTATATTCAATATTTGGAAAACTAACATATAGGATTAATTCAGCAAGAAGCATACAAATTATAAAGCTAAACATGTTGCAAACCTGCGGTTAAAAAGTGTCAGTCATATGTATTCAGATTTTAATCTGCATACATTTTGTAGCGATCTCAAAATGTGTCTTTAGTGATCTCTGCTAACTAAAGGAAGGGGCATGGGAAGACCCTTTTCAGACACAGATACCTCTCGGTCATCCTTGGGACTACCCATATGTAACTCAACTATTTTCTGGATGAGCTGCAGACACATTAAGTCTCTGGTTGACTTCCCTATTTCTTTGCACATTTCCAGACTCTATTTCAGTTGCCTGGTTAGTGTGGGTTTTCAGAGACTAAAAACTTATGTTAATGAACTGAAGCAAAACACAAATAAGAAGGTAAGTGTTCAATTTGTTCAAAGATTCAACAAATGGTGGTCGGGCACCCACTGTGTTCCTGGCATGGTACCGGGGGCTTGGTGTAGAATAATGAACGAAAGAGACATGAACACTGCTATCAGGAGCTTTCAATTTTTCTAGAAAGAAAAACAAAAATCAAACAAATAACAAGTTAATGTAACTGCTATGAAAAGAAGCTAACACGGCAAAGAAATGGAGTAAACATGGTCTCCACTTAGACAGGGTGGTGAGGGAGCGCTACTAAGGAGCTGACACTTAGCTGAGCTCTAAACAAAGAGAAAGAGGCGCCCTACCAGGCCAGCTGGGCAAGGTCTTCCGGGAAGAGGAAAACAATCGTGCAAGAGC
>NW_017731639.1:369415-437007 GCF_001890085.2 Hipposideros armiger
TTCAGCATCTTAGCTGTAGAGGGCAGTGTCACTGGCTCTCATATGTGGGATCCGAACCGGGGCCCTCTGGTGTCCCAAGCCAGTTCTTAACCATCGCGCCACTCGGCCGGCCCTCAACATGCTTTTTAGAAAAATTGATAATAAATACTTGTATAGTGTTCAGCCAGTAACTGTTCGATGTATTTTACACATATTAACATATTTTAATTCATTTAATTCTCACATTATTTCTGAGAGGTAGGTCCTATTATTAACATATAACAGTATATAGTAATTCATTATGGATCAAATGCCATTACAGTAAAAATCTTTTATAAAAATATAAAGATTCATAACCATAAGTATTTGGTCTATATACTTGATGAAATATTTGCTAAAACAAATAAAACACCAATAATAACAAACAACAGTCACTGGAGAGATTGCAGAAATGAGATTCTATCCTCTGCTGAAATCCTGGCCTAAGAAGTATTCTGTCCTTGCTATAGAATCTATTAGCAGAATGCAATAATCATAACAGTTTTTTTAAAAAATAGAAATACCAGTAAGAATTTCAGGAGAAATATCAAAATTCACCCAACTACATACTAGAGGAGATGTAACAAATAAGTGCCAGGTCCCACTGAGAATTTATTTTCCATAGGAAAGGTGAAAGCTTTTCTATCTGAAATTCTCTACTGGATTTCCTGAGGCAGAGCTAATTATCTAAGAAAAATTTATAACTTGGTTGCTGTTTTTATGTAATATTCTACACTATCTTTTCCAGATACATATATTAAAAGGTTTATGGGCTAATTTGAGAAGGAGAGAGAAAATGACAATGTCAGGGCAATCCTGACTCTGTTAATGTATCAAAGAAATTTGTTATAAAACCCAAATCATCCACCCACTTTCAACTTGCTTGGACACTTGAATAAATGGTTATCCATTTATCCAGGGACTACATAAGCGTTTGAGGGAAAAAGATCCATTTTGTTCTGTGGCACATCTCTAAGACTGCCACTGTGAAACCAATGATTGTCCCCATTTCCATCTCTAATTAATTCAATTACCATTAGAAAACATAATGTGGTCTTACTTTGCAAACCAACATTTCTAAGTGCTCCTCCAGTCACACTCTCTGTTTCAGCTGGTACAAAACCTGACTTATGTTTGTATAATGTACTATAACTAGAATGATCACATAATTGATCGCCCAAACTGGAACATTTCGAAGAGTGAAAGATGGTGTTATTAATAATTATGCCAGGGCAACAGGCGTCAGTAGGCACCGTCCAGGGAAAACCCACATACCCACTTACTCCATCTTTCGCCAAGGTGCTTACACCATTGTCCTTCTCCAATAGCCCATGTTTACTGAACTTTTACTGTTCCCTACCCACCGTCCATGTAAATAGAATCCATTTTCAACACTGCCCTCATGCATGTAAAAAAAAGGTTTAAACTGAATACCTGCTCAGCCACTTGCTATGCAATGCTGGGCAAATCATTCAATCTTTGAGAATTTGTTTTCTAGAATCCTGTAGAATTGAATTCCATCTTCATCGTTTATTCTCTCTGCATCCTTGGGTAACTTACTTCATGTTTCTAAACAATAGGATCTTCATTTATAAAATTGGAGAAGTAAAGTACCCCTTTCATGGGTTTTGGGGAAGAATGTATACAACCATGGGTCTTAGTGACTTACTGTTAACCACACTAATACTGTGTACATCGTGTACACACATTAGTTTTCTCTCTCTAACAGTTAGGTTTAAGAATTCCAGCAGATTTAATCCACAGTATGGTGCTGATCTGACGTCTCCCTTCTTATCCAGCCTTGCTTTCTGCTTTGCAAGTGATGTTCAGCAACAAACCATTATAGTGCCACGAGCCCTCCACCCCTCATCATTTTTCTCAACTTTGCACCTTTGAGTCCTCTCTGGTAGAAACACCCATTATCCTTAGAGAACTCCTATTCATGCTGTAAGAGTCAGCAGGTTAATTTTCCCTGACTCCTTCAAAGCTGAGTTAGGTCCCCCTCTCTGACCTTCCTAAGTAGTTAGGCATATTCTTGTTATTGAACTTCTACAGGCACAGTGGTAGCATAATATGATGAAATCATTAATTATCGCTCAAACCAAACTTCAAGTTCTTTGAGGCTTTTTGTTGATCTTTGTATTCTCAGAGTCCAGTGCAATGGCTGGCTCAGTATCTATTGGATAAATGGCTGACTCTGCAAGTCATATATTTCTTCTGTATCACTCAAACCACTTAACATAATGCTATACATATAGGGAAGACTCAGTAAATACTTAGTGGCTCACAGATTGCGAGGCTATATAACCTATCAAAAAAAGGCAACCTTTTACATTAAAAAAAAAAAAGTTAGTACTGCAGGAGTCAAGTATTCTTTCCAAGTGAGTGGTAATGGTTTCCCCAGTCTACCTGGAAAAATATTCGAGTAAGAGATGTAATTTTAAGAACGGACTACAGGTCCCTATGCGCAAGAAAGGGTCACTCCTGAATAATTAAAAGCTGTATCAGAATTAGTAGTAAAGACACATCCACAGGGGGACTGATCATGTAGACATTATAAAAGGGCAGAATTCCTGGCTCACAGAAGTTTACCGTCAGACATAATTCTCCACAGTGCTCAAACACCTAGGGAGGCACATTAATATGACACTTTGGTACTCAGATCATAATCAGGGAACCTCTTGTGCCCTTGGAAAATAATGCCCTTTTTTGTGCATTGTGTATACTGCATTTATTATCCCCATCAGATTATTTTCTATGTCATACAGTGAACATCAATACGTTAAATCCCCTTAGAAGGCTTGTGAATGAACTCACCATACTTTCATTGAGCTTAGAAAGTCTATTAAAAATAAATAACTGTATCCAATCTTTCATTTTTAAAGAAAATGACAATTACAGGAAGAGAAACATTTAATATAATGAGACGGATTTGATAGTAAGAAGGTAGTAAACTGCGTAGTCTGTTGGTGCGTTATTAACTCTTTCTGGTCACTTGGGTAACATTTTGAGTACTGTACTAAAAGAGGTAATTTACTAAATGGCACCCCAATGGCCAGAAAGAGTTAATGTGGTAATCAAAAATGAGCAATTTACTTCTCATCAACTAATCAAGCTCAGTAAAATTTTTATTAAAATGCCTCTGATACTGTTCAAGTGAAGTTTTAATCGAAAAACTGAAAGCCATTTAGCTGAAAATACGGTAGGGCAGATATTACAACCGATTAATCCAAGAAAAGTAATGGCACATCTAACCGAAGAAAGACAACAATAAAACAACTATTACTGCAATTATTAACACCGATACCAATGCCACTGCTGTTTCTGAATGCCTGTTATGTGCCAGTCACCATTCTAGACATTGTGTATATCTCACTGGATCTTCAAAATGGTAGGTTTTAGGACCAGAAATGGAGGTACAGAGAAGTAAAAAGTTGCTGAGCCATGACTAAAAGCTAGGTTTGTCAGATATCCCAGCCTATGATTATTTTATTATATATTAGGCTGCTTCCCAAAACATAGAGAAACCTTTTTTTTTTTTTAGCTTACTAGCTATCCAAATGACCTAGAATATGCTGGAAATAGTGTATTAATCCAATGTCTACTCCAGAGACATTCTGATTAGTGTCAGTGCCAGGAATGCTTATATTGTTCCTGGGCTTTGGCCTGTGTACAAAAAAAAAACAAAAACAAAAAAGAAAAGAGTTAACACAGCAGAACTGAGACAGCTGTCCTTAGAAAGGTCTGAGTGCACGTTTGTTGGTTTGCTGGCATCTGGGAACTCAGATTTTGAGAGGCTTTCCACCATTCCTGGACTGATAAGAGATGCTCACTGTGCTTAAACTTATAAATAGTGTGGTTTATGCTGAACCCCTGTTTTCCTTCCATGAGTCTAGAATTTTGGGAGCATGTTCGGCAGAGGGTGCCCTCATGACCAGCCCCCAGGAAAAACCCTGGGCTCTGCGTCTCTAATGAGCTTCCCTGGTTGACAACATTTTACGTGGTTTGCCATTAACTCATTCCTATAGGAATTTAAGTGTGTCCTGTGTGACTCCACCAGCAGAGGACTCTTGGAAGCTTGTCCGCTCTGGACTTTACCCCAAGTGCTCTTTCCTTTTCCGATTTTGCTTTGGATCTTTTCACTGGAAGAAATCTTAGTTGTGAGAATGTCTATATACTGAGTCCTGTGAGTCCTCCTAGCAAATCATCTAACCCGGGGTGGTCTTCTGGGCCAGTCATAGTCCGATTTTACTTTATGGTCATCATGACCACAAATCACTAACAGTGTAAAGTATAAAGGCTTTTAGAATGTGAAGATTTGTAGCACACCCAGAGCAAGGGTGTAGGTCTTTATAATTGGTACATTTTAGCATTTTAATTTCATTTCATAGCCCATTTATGTCTCTGTTACTGTCCTTTTATTATTCTTTTTGGACCTAATTTTTTAACAGCTAAAAATAATTTTACTTATTTGCGATAATCAAATAATAGCTGACATACCATACTGAATGTCTCAGAAGTCTTTTATACAAGTGAACACCCCTTGCTGACATACTTTCCTCCCTTGGTTTCCCCGATAGCATGGTCTCCTGTTTTCTTCTTACCCCATCTCCTTCCCTGGACAGTTCTTCTTACTTCTCTAACCACTCTTAGAGCTGGTTCCGAGATCACTTTTTTTTCTCCTCCATCGATACTCTCGCAACAGGTGTTCACATTTAGTCCAACTGTTTTAGAAAATTCTCCCTTGAGCTCCAGACTAAAATCGCATTTGTCATCTCTTTTGGATTTCCAATACACATCTTAAACTTGGTATGTCCAAATCAATCAAAACTCATTATTTGCAACAGCCAACATATGGAAGCCACCTAAGTGTCCTAAGCGTCCTCAGTAAATGATGAGATGAAGAAGGTGTTGGTGCATATATAAAATAGAATATTACTCAACCATAAAAAAAGAATGAAATTTTTTATGACAACATGGATGGACCTAGAGGATATTGTGCCAAGTGAAATGTCAGTGAAAGACAAACACTGTAAAATTTCACTTATGTGTAGAATCTAAAAAACAAAATAAATGAACACACACAAGAAAAACCCAGATACAAATTGACGGTCGCCAGATGGAAGAGGCATTCAGGGATGGGTGAAAAAGGTGAAAGGGATTAAGGGTACAAATTGCCAGTTATAAAAATAATCACAGGGGTGTAAAGTACAGCACAGAGGATGCAGTCAATAATATTTTAATAACTATGTATGGTGTCAGATGGGTACTAGACTTATTGGAGTGATCATTTCCTAAAGTATAGAAATGTCTGATCACTGTGTTGAACAGCTGAAACTAATATAATATAGTATATGAACTGTAGTTGAAAAATAAATACATAAAACAACTCTTTGATTTCCACTATCCCATCCCCATACCTCCTTGTACTCCCAGAGTCTTCCTTATCCTTCTAGGTGTAGTAAATGGCATCAAAATCCACTGAGACCTCAACCTCCACAAGGAATCCATAAGTAAGTCTTGCCAATTCTACCTCCAAAACAGATCCACTTCTCTATCTAAACTCTAGACTAGCAGTGCTCAACTGGGGGCAGTTTTGCTCCGCAGGGAACATTTGACAATGTCTGGAGACATTTTTGGTTGTCATGATTAAGAGGGTGCTACTGGCATCTAACAAGTAGAGGTCAAAGATGCTGCTAAACATCCTGCAATGTACGGACGGCACCCACAATAAATACTTGAGTGGCCCAAAATGTCAGTAATGCTAAGATTGAGGAACCCTGCTTGGGACCAGGAAACACAGACTACTGTAACATTTAACTGTTTCTGCTTTTAATTTACACATTCTGTGTCTATTTTACATATCCTTCTAAACTACCATCAATCCTGTCTGGAACAAGACAGAATATAAGTAAAATTGAATATTATAACCAGGGAAAGGAAAATTCAACTACAATCTACAGTATTTCTAAAAGCAATACATTGGAGAGGTGTCTATAGCCTGTTGAAAAAGTGTGACATGCATAAACTTTATAGTTTCAATGCCAGAAATATGAGACTGCTATCCTAGTTCCTTTGGGTAGTTTTTTCCACATAGACTAAAAAAAAAAGCAAAGGCTGAAAGCAACGTTTGTCTCGCCCTCACTGCAGTCTAATTTATATCACTGGCACCTGGACATACTGTCCTTATCATATTGTATGGTAATTGCTAGCTTACTTTTCTCCCTAACTATACTACAAGCCATGAGTGTGGAGTCAGTGGCCAATGAAAATTTATATTCAGAACACTAGGCCCATAAGGTGGTGCTGAACTAATATGTATTAAATGAACATGTCAATGAACGAATGAATGAATGAATGAACAGATGGATTGGAAAGAGGGACTGCTCACTGGTGATGGCCGGGGAAGGGTTCAGGTTGGCCTTCAGTCCTATGTCTAGCTGGCTTCTGAAACAAATGGAGCAGAGTGGGAAACATTTATATGACTCCCACAGAAAGGAAGAAGAATGAAATAGGACCTAAAAACTCGTTTTGGATCTACAACTCTAGATAAACATTAGAAGCTAGTGGAGCAGAGCAGAGAGAAGAGACCTGTTTTTTTAAAATTGTCTCTTTTACGTCCTCATAAACTTCTTAAGTGATGAGAAAGTTAGTGCTTAATAACAGGAGAAAAACAGACATATACTTGGAAGTGTACACCATCTACCCATACAACACAAAATAAGCCATAAAGATAATCTTTGTTAAGACCAAGTAATATTTAAATTTTGGTTCATTTTAGGGTTCTTCCCTAGAATACTAACTTTCCTAGTATTCCTCTCCATCCCTCCCAACTCCTTTCAAGTTCAATTATTGCACTGACCCCAATATGTCATGTGCTTCCCCTTTCCATGTGAAAATACTGGAAACTACAATCTACCCTGAAATCACTTCAAAATTATAGGAATAGAAATCAGCAAGCTCAGGAGGCTAGGGGAGCTGTGGTTGCAAGCACAGCAATTATGAAAATTTGTCACTAAAGCTAAACACTTATAGAGTTAAACAGTGCACAATAATGTACTAAGTACTCAGGGTACAGAGTAAATGTGAGTACTGGACGTCTAAAATGAAAGAAGAATCGTTTAATTTAAATTCACAATCAGAGTGATTCATACGGCTACAAAATTGGTTTGTTTTAGAACTAAAACATAACTTACCAGAATAAATCATTGTTGTAATAAAAGAAACATTCTGGTATGAATAACTGCCACCCTCATTTGTCCTTAATTTCTAGGTTAAGGTCTTTGCTGATACATAAATAGTCCTTTCCTTTTTCTTGAAATACATAAATAGATCAGAGAAAAAGTGTATTTTTTTCCATTTTGTGATTTCATTACAATATTTCTATAATTTACTTTACTGAAACAATTCTTTGAGCGGGCATGGAGAAACCCTTGCGGGTTTTAGAGAATGTGATATTAGATGGTGACTAGGGGTTTTTAAATCTTGCTAAGTTTTGAAGATTCATTTTCACATAAAAATAGAGGAATATTAGAGTTAGAAAGGAGCTTGAAATCTCCTTGGCATAAGGCCTTATATCTAGGTAAAGACATAATGCTTAGAAAGGTTAAATGACCTACCCAAATTCACACAACTACTATATTTCCTCTGTGTGTGACATCTTGGATTGCAGCATCAATCATTTAATTACATCTTGCATGGGGTAAAATGCTACATTAAATGTATCCAGTTGTTGTTTTTTTCTTTTAAACTACCAACAAGTACTAATTCCCCCTTAATCCATATAATTAAATACCATTTTTGCTTTAGTAACACAATCACATGCCTTCTCCTCATTTAAAGTCTAATGATTCTTCTGAATGACTTTTGATCATCTGTAATTAGGCACAGCACCATGGTGACAATGATGTCACAATTTACCCCTCTACCTGGCAACAGCCGAGTTCCTTATTTAAACGTCAATTAAAAAAAAAATCCCAATTTCAGAAAGCTAAAACAAAACAAGGAGGTATGTTTTAAAATTGAAGGAAATAAGACAGGTAATGGCAATAACATGGGAAGGACCCTTTTCCTAACTTTCTGCTCCACTGTAATTCCCCTTTGGTTGTTAACCACTTTTGACTCCTTTAAATTGAAACATTTACTTTTAAATCTAACACTGCTGACAACATTCTCTCTCTAAAGAAATAAAATATAATATCCAAATTTCATTTGTCAGAATGTATAATACACAACCACCAGATTTCAGGTTTTAATAGGAGCTCAGAAAAGGTCAAAGAACTCAGGAAGGAGAAAAAGGGCTAGTCTCAAGAAGACAAAAAGACAGGCTAGTGACCACTTCAACAACGTCACACATATTGGGCTGTTGGAAAAGTCATGATGCATTTTTGCAACTAAAAACATAGGAAAAATATGTCATGACTTTTCCGACAACTCAATAGTAGTGGTGATAGAGTCAGACTATCGTCAGATAGACTCACAATCTACATGTGAATCAGATGCAGTTCCACAAAGCAGCCCAAGAATGTTATATGAATAAAGATTTGGTGCCATGTTGAATCTGCTAGAAAGTAAAAAAAAAAAAAAAATATGAGCACCTATCGTGGCTTCCCAGTAAATTAGTGCAATTCATTCATTCATTCATTCATTCATTCATTCAAATATGTTACCTGTTCAAAGTGAGTAAGCTATAGCTCTACCTTCATGAAGTTTACATTCTAGTGAAGGTGCAGACACCAAACAAAATGGTATTCATCCTTCCCATGATGTCCTTTATCTATTTCGCTTCCTGTAAGTTGAATGCATTAACAACTACATCAGGCATGCAGTCACACTCAAGGAAGAAGAGAGTTGTGTTTGATGTGGGCAAAAGAAAAAGTGAAAAGCGAAGGGGGAAATGCCAAGTAACTGACCTAAACGTTCAGAGCTACTGAGAGGACAATAAACCACAATGTGCTGGTGAAAGGGGATGTCTGCTTTAAAAGAGATGGTCAGATACTTCCTCTGCCAAGTGTAGAGATACACGAGAAGGTGGACAGATGCAACAGGGAAAGGTGTGTCAGGCATTGAAAATGGTGGAAAATAAGCCAAGTTAATCACAAGTCATTCAGTGCTTTTCCTGATTGTGTTCTCTCACTCGGCTTCAACATTTTCCATATTCCTTATCTAAATGTCTTTCATTTATTTGGAAGTCTTGCTGGGTTCATCTTGATTATGGCATGCCACCCTAGGAAACAATTAATGCCATTAATTCACAAAGAGTCGGTAATTTTAGACCTATAAACTTTTGTAGGATGGTGGGAAGGGCACCGTGAATTCTAAGCATGGAGGCATGGAGATTGACCTGATGTGGAACTTTTATGGGTAACAGAAATTCCTCAATATAGCTGACATGAGGCATATGTTAGGGAGGTGGGTGGGCATACAGTTCTAACTGCCTTACAGTAGTATTGTATTACATTCATATTCAAGTAGATGTGCTTTAGTTTCTTCATAAGAAACTGATTTTTTGAAAAGTATAAAGTACAGAGGAGAGAAGCAGTGTGTAATGGAAAGTGGATGGGCTTTGAAGTCAGACAGAATACAAATTCTCTTTTTTAGCAGCTTTTATTGTATGACATTGAGCAAATCATCTCACTAACATCTCTAAGCCTCTATATTCTAATCTGTAAAACTGGAGATACTAATGCATAGCCAAGAGCATGGTAGTAATGATTAATTTTATGTCCGGAACTGGTAGCGACTGCAGCGGTTCTCAACCTGTGGGTCGCGACCCCTTTGGGGGTCGAACGACCCTTTCACAGGGGTTGCCGGGTACTCGTATGTGGGCGTATCTGCATGTGGGCCTGGAGACGGATAGAGGAGCGGTGTCTCGGTTCCTAAGACCATCGAAAATATATGTTTTTCGATGGACTTAGGCGACCCCTGTGAAAGGTTGAGAACCACTGGACTACAGTTTCTGTTTTTGTTTTTAATTTTAAAGTCACATCTTTAAGATACTATGGAAGCCTGTTTTGTAAGTAACCCTATGGCCAATTCTCTTGTAAATTTTATGACCACCATCCTCGTTCTTTACTCAAGTCAGAGGCACAGGCCATTAGTGGAAAGCGGAATCAGGATGAAAGAGCTGTGTGACTATACATTACTGAGCCTTTCTTGGGACTTTGGTTTTGTTATCGCTGTTGATGTTTCTGCATGTAATTTGATTCCCTGTTGTTTTAGAAAGCTATGACTCTAGGTCTGGACTTACAAACACTGGTTTGGTTTGAAAAGAGATTCATCAGTATGAAGGTATATTAAATAATTATTCTGGTTCTCCATGCAAGATTTTAGACATCACCATTTGAAATAACATATTCAAGCATTTAGCAAAATAATCAGTGGCATCCTTTGACTTTTGCTTCCCTGTTGTAAGAATGCTCTGTTTGCCCTTGCCCAAATAAACCTAAGTAACTATTGCCTCTTAACCAACTGGAACTGTAAACACAAAAGGATAATGACTTCATCCAAAGTTATAGGAAAATGATTGATAACAAAAGTAGTAGGAAGACAGAACACGAAAGACATTACAGAAACCATTCGATTTCTAGGTTCTCTAGCTCATTTTTATGGCAAATCTGTCCCTTTAAACCTGTTATCTTCCCTTGTCGTATGTTATGATACATAGGAGGAAAGTAAATACCCCACTTACATGATGCCATACAAGAAAGTAATACAGTAAAATGCCTTGTTTCTACTCTCCCGAATTATCCACTTTGTCGCACTACAAGAATTATTTTTAAATGAGAAAGCAGGGAGGGTTGGCTCAAAACCTACCCCTTCCTATCTAGGGATGCTGTGATATATACAGAAAGTTTCAACCCCAAACCAGAGCCAATCATAAAAGACATCAGAAGATATAATGGTATTAATACAAACATTTTCAAATTGTCTAATACTGCCTCTCGGGGAATAAAATGTGCCACCATTTTTAATTCTTCAAGAAATGTTATGTTTGATTTAAATTGTTACATGATGGAATGGCATGGCAATTATTTTCTCTTCTTAGCACCCACTCATTTACTACGAGGCCAGGGAAACAAAGTTGTCCCGCCCACCATATTGTGCGCAATGGAACCTTCCCTGTTACAAAAGGGTCATAACTGGTTAAGATAATTGAGGACAAGTATTATAGAAATAATTATTTGGCGGACAGGGGGAAAGCAGAAAGGGGAAACAGTGAGCCTTGGAAGAATAAGAGCCTTGAGGCGAGAGCATTCTTCCTGTGATCTATGTGTGTGTGGTGTGGGTTTTGATTGGAAATCTCAATTAAGTCTTATTCGAAATGCCCCTAAAATAGGATAATAGGCTCAATGAATAAATAATACAGAATTATTTAAACTTCATTTTCCCTGCTTATGTATAAAATATCCCTAGCCAGTAGTTCTTGATAGCTAATATGAGTTAGAACTTCATCGGAGTCTCTCTTCTGAGTGATTTTTGTGGAGAGTAAATTAAGACTATCTTCTCTTTGATCTAAGTCACTTTAAAATTCTTTTGTGAATGTGGAAGGACAGTCCAGACTCTAATGAATCAGAGAAAAATGAGCAACAGGTTAAATATACTTGGATCATAACTTTCATGGTTAAGATTTATTATCCGGTTTAGAAATGTGCTGAAATTAAAAAAAAAAAAAAAGTCCTACGAGGCAGCAACATTCAGAACACTTTTAAAAGGCATTAAAAGGAATGAGGAATTACTTAAAAAAATATGTGAATGCATTTACATATTTTGATATTATTCATTAAATTAGAAAGAAGTGACTATTATGCTTTTAATTACCAGTCTATTTTATGTCACCTACCCCCCATTTGCTACCCAACCTGTAGGACTTGGCACTGCCATCTCTCTCTCTGCTGGAGATTGTAGCCTTCTGCAGCCAACCTGTGGTGACAGTTATCTCTTAATTAAAACTCTCCATGCAAATATAGCGGTATTAAAAAGTGCTGTTGCAAAAGCACATACAAAGCATCATAATTTATAACTGTACAATCCTATTCATCTAATGTTTGAATACCGACGAGAACGACTAGAGTCAGTGTGAAGCTTGCCCTGAGGGAAAATCTGCATGGCCTATTCCTTCTACATGTATTAAAGGGTACAACAGTATAGATCTTCCTATCGCCATGTCAATTCTCTGAAGAAGAATGGTTAGGTGTGTTTCCCTGCAAGAGATAACACTTTGAAATATGTGAAACATTGTACAGAGTGCATGATTCTTCCTTTCATAACTAATGATGACCCACTTAACCTTGAATTGTGAAATACATTTTCTAAGTTTTGGATACTTCAAGAGTTAATGGACTGTCATTACCTACCTGATGCAAATCTGAAATAAAAAATGAAAGCCACCTTTAACGGGCTTCTGTACAGTTATTATTTATGTACAGAAGAAGTACATCACTTTGACATATATTTGAACTTGGAGATTTTCAATTATTCCCAAGAAAGCTAAGAGCAAAAAAATTCTATAAAGCTGCCATAGCAAGGGAATTCACCTGGTTATCAATTACCATTAGACAAAATAATTAGAACTATGGCTCAGGAGAGAAGGAAAGAGCTAATGTATGAATTTCATGGTACTATAATTATTTTTCTTTTAAGCCATTTCGTTATAAAAATAATAAATCACATACGATCTAGAAGGCATAAGCCTATACTAACTTGTCCAAAACTGACTCATAAAGAAGGAAATTCAATTCTAGGGGGGAAAGTTTGTGTTTATTTTGAAATGCCAACATCTGTTGTGCAATAAAAAGCAGCAGTAAACTGTCATGCCGGCTCATACATTTAGCAGGAATAATTAATGCCTAACTTTTTTGTTTGCTTTTGGAAAAAGCTAGTATGAGAAACAAGCTACTCTCAGCGACATTCAGAAATGAATGCTCAAACTTAGTAATTTTTATTCTGAAATCAAAGCAATGTGAAATACTTTAATTTGAGGGTAACATACCCTAAACACACCTCCGAAGTGTGTGGAGTATATACCAAAGAATTGTATCCGTCTGTGGCAGAAATCAGCCTGCTAGTCATGGACTGGATTTACTGCTGTGATTGATTGTTTTTTTAATTTCATCTTCAGATGGCTTTTTGCCAGAATATAGAAATGCAATTGATTTTTGTATATTGCTTTTGTGTCTTGTGACCTTGCTAAATTCTTATTAGTTCTAGAAAATTTTTAAAGACTTCTTTAGATTTTCTATACATAATGTGATGTAGTTTTAGTTTTTCCTTTCCTAGCTGTATGCCTGTACTTTCTTTCTCTTGCAAACTTTGTCAGAAAAGAACTATCTCCAAAGCAGTTATTTACTCAGTTCTCTAGATACCTTGTAATGCTGGCATTAACAAACAAAATCGACTCTAACCAGCATCCCCTGCCCACCTATACCTCTTGAATATATTCTAGAAAAAAATTTTACAATCAACACTGTAAACATTGGTGACAACTTAGAAATCACATAAAAATATAAATCTTCAGGCCCTGTTGAGTTTTCTGTGTTTAATATTTTCTATAATGTAGTACAGTTAGAGTTATCTTTTAATTTTTCTTGTAAAGATTTTTTTCAGGAGAGGTGTAGTGGTATAATAGAGAGAACATAGATTTTTGGAGGGAAATGGATTTGGTGTCAGAAAGACAATGGATTGAATTTTGGCTCCTTCACTTAACAAATGTAATATCTCAGGCAAACATTTTAAACTCTCCTGGGGTTTCCTTCACTTGCCCTGCAAATGTGTCTTGATATATTGAAATAAACTGTGGAAGCAGAGCAAAATCTATGCCTTAAAAATAACACAAGGGTAGTCCATAAAAATATTAACAGTGGTTATTTCTGGGTAGTGGAATGGGAGTTTTGTTTTCTTTCTTGCTTTCAAATTCTCCTCTTTCCAACATGAATATATGTGAGCCATGTATATAATTTTAATTTTTTTGGTGACCACATTAAAAAAGTAAAACGAAACAGGTAAAATTAATATTAATAATATAACTAATTTATTCTATCAAAAATATTTCAGCATGGAATCAATTTATAAAAATGACTGATATATTTTACATTCTTTTGGGGGGGGCATTAAAGCTTCAAAATCTAGTGTTTATTTCACACTTATAGTTCATCTCCTTTTGGCCTAGCTACATTTCAAGTGCTCCATTGGGAAATATGGTCTAGCGGATGCCACACTAGACAGTGCAACGGATAAAGCAAGTTGGGCAAGTTTCAAACTGTTACTATGTCTTCAGCTTTCTCAAAAAAACCTGCAATGATAATTAGAGAGAACTCCAGTGTAATGCCCAGTATACAGCAGGAACTAAATAAATGGTAGTTATTATTAGCTATTTTCCTGACTAGGTTTGGGATTCTCATGTAGGCTGATATTATTGTGTTACTTTATTAGTTTTCTATTGCTGAGTAATAATTTGCCACTTAATTTTAAATTTATTATCTCACAGTTCCTGTGGATCAGCGTGGTCCAGGCATGTGTTAACTGGGTTCTCTACTCAACATCTCCCCAGGTTGAAATCAAGGTGTCAGCCAAGCTGTTGTTCTCACCTGGAGCTCAAGGTCCCCTTCCAAGCTCATCTAGGTCGTTGACAGAATTCCGTTCCTTGCAGCTAGCTACAGGACTGATGCCTTTAGGCCCTAGAGGTCACCTCTTTCCACAGGCAGTTCACAACATAGCTCATCTGCTTTTTTTTCCTTGAGGCTTACTGTAGAGCACTTGCTGCATCTTTTCTTTTTTAAGGGCTCTCCTAATTAGGTCAGGCCCACCCAAGATGACCTCCCATTAGATTAATGACTAGTTAACTGATTAGGAACCTTAATGACATCTTCAAATCTCTTTGCCATATCATGTAAGATAATCAATCATAGGAGTGAGAGTCCATCATATTCACAGATCCCACTCACACTCATGGGAGGAGCTGACAGAATATATACACCGAGGGGCAGGGAGCGTGAGGGTCATCTTAGAATTCTGACCCTTATGGTCGCCTTTTAGTACACTGTCTACTGTTTCCTGATCATTTGAATCAGGTACCCTGAAATTATCCAGGGAACCTGATTCAATTTATATCCAGTGTACCTGATTCAAATTATATTTCCAATGCTTTTTTTTTTTCTCCCCCTCCCCACCCCTCACCTCCCTTTTTGGACCTGTCTATGTATCTGAATTGGAGGGTTACAAGGCTTCAGAATAAAAAAGAACAAGAAAAGGTAAGGAAAGAAGATCAAGAGTATCTGGGGTCTTTCTATCAAGCAATGGTATGGTGAACCCAGTAGGGGCAGGTCACTAGTCCAGACAAGTAAGGGATTCCCTGTATTTATTTCCATGTAGATTAAGACATAGTTTCTGACATGAATGGGTCCTATAAGCATTCATGAGATGGGTCCTATAAGCACTCATAAGATTTCAAATGTCCAAGGTACTACAGCTCTTTGCAGCATATACTTTGAAATGATTGAAGACCAATGTTAAGTTTAGGTAAACAAAGTGTAAAAACTGCCTGAACACTACTCTCTTCTCCTAGACCTGTACTCAGTTTACTATCAGTCTATCACATTATGATAAACTTTGTGTGTTTTTTTTTCAACAGAGTAACAGACTACAGAAAAGAGGAAAAAGACTCCATTGGATTTTGATGCTGCTGTGAAGCTCTGAGATTTCCAGCGATGATTTCCAACAACTTTGGAAGCTTTTCCCTCACTTTTAAATTATGGTTTTGGCAGCTCCCAGAACTCTGTCCGGCTTACATTTTTTTTATACTGTTCTTGGCTGGGTTTGGGCATATCTTTGCTTCTGGCTGCATGTTCAAGTGATGAAAGAAGTTCTTTAAAAATGCAGATTTTTTTTATTCCCTTCTCTTTTTTCTTTTAAAAACCTAAGAATCATTTTACCTGCCTCATAATTTAAAATCCACTAAGAATTACCTGTCTTGAAATTCTTCTTTTCCTGACATAAAATGCACTCATTCATCTAACTCTGTGAGGATGAACCCAGAGAAAACTTAGAGAAAACATGAACCAGTAACTTTTCAGGTTTTTCCCTGTTATACACATTAATCCTACATAATATTTTTCATCTGCTTACATATCACAGACTTTCTGAAGTAATGCTCAAAGAGCTCTGCAGAAACTTTCCTATCACTAATACATATTAAGGAAAGTACAGCCACCTCTAAAAAAGTTCACAGTGACTTTGAAAAAGAACCCTAGTAAAAAGTCTACTTGGCTACCTAGGGACTCAGGCAGAAGATAAGCCAAAACATCTTGGAACTTGCTGTTTTAAGCAAATCTGACAGAGGTGTTTGGGTAGATCTATCATGATACAATATCACTGCCATTTATTTATCTATTGATTTGTTAACTTATTAAAGTATTTCCATACTCATTATCCTATTGAATAATAATCACAATCCTGTGAGATAGAAAGTATTTTCAGCCCAATGTAAAGATGAGATTGACTTGCTTGAGGCGGGACAGAATTGTAGTTCCTGACTTGTCATCCAGCGCTATTTCCCTCCAACTGACATCACTTCCCCATTCCATTCTCCCAGCAGAATAGGTGGGGAT
Organism: Hipposideros armiger; assembly: GCF_001890085.2. Taxonomy (NCBI): domain Eukaryota; kingdom Metazoa; phylum Chordata; class Mammalia; order Chiroptera; family Hipposideridae; genus Hipposideros; species Hipposideros armiger. The sequence goes on from NW_017731639.1 coordinate 386,038, forward strand.
TTATAAGCCTAGGCGCAGAGCTGACCAGTGGTGTATTTAAATTTGTGGTGAACGAACAGCATCATACTTGAGTTTTGCATCCACATGCTTTTCTCGGTAAGTCAACAATAAGCTGTTTGCTTTAGCATGACCACAATAAGCCTTTCAGTTGGAAATTAATGCAGGGTGCAAGTGTGGTCACAAGAGAGTTGCTTCTAAAAGCTGTGTGTGAAATCCCAAACATTTTTTTTGTTTAAAATGTGGAAAAGTTTATATAGCGGGTTCTATCTACTTAAACCTTTTTAACCAATATTAGACTTCTACTGTGACACAGATAAAATCACAAACTCATAGGATTGTAAATAACATACAGGAGTAATTGACCATTTCTTCACAGTAACTGATTGTAAATCTTCCAAAATGTGTATTAAAATAAGTGTTTCAGAAAGGCTACTCAATCTCCATTAACCACGTTCCTATGCTTAACAAAGCTTATATTCATTAGGTCTCTTCAAACCAATTTATATCTAAGGAATTATATATACATAAACAAAATATTTAAATGTATGTACTGTATATACAGTATACATGTATTGGGTTGCCGGGAACGTCATGATGTATTTCTCTATGTTTTTCAATGCAAAAATGTGTCATGACTTTCCTGATGACCCAATATATTCAAATATATATTAATTTAATCAGACTATATTTTCATCTTTCTACATCTGGAGCCATAGCTATTATATGATTCTTGCTACTAGTTTCTAGGTTGTCCATTTCTAACCTAAATAATTGAATGGTTGCAATCTTATTTTAATTTTTCCTATTATTTTTCCACCTGGTGGTCACTTCCATCTATTTCCTCTTAAACTCTTTAAATCCCCTTTTCAAAAAAAATCAGCAAACATTTATTCAGCCTTTAACATGTATTCCTAGCAAACAAACCAGCCTGCTTCAAGGATTTCACTTGGAAAAGTAAATCCTTTTGCTGCTCCTCGTAGTTACTGTGAAAAGAAAAAGAAAAAGAAAAAAGAAAAAAAAATATATATGTATATGTATACACACACACATACACACACACACACACACACACACACATATATATATATATATATGTCTTTCCCTAGAACACTCCACTGAAATCACTCTCTCATTTACCACCAGTGATATCTTGTTAGTCTTCATATTATTTGGTATCATCAGCATTTGCTACTGCTGATTATTCCCTCCTTGAAATGCTCTCCTTTCCTACTTTCTCCACATTACTGACTCTACTATTGGGATTTACTCTTCTTTACCACTTTCTTTTGCTGACCCCCCCTTCCTTTATCAGCTCTAAAATGTTGAAGAGTTTGGTATTCTACAAAGCTATCATCCTGGAAATTCTCTTGCTCACCGCCTTGGCCCTTCAAAAATGTTCCACAACATCAGTGTATTTGTGACTTCCCAATCTCTTCAAGTCTAGGTTTCTTTTATGCTCCAAACTAGCGTTTTCCGAAGAATGGGTTGTGATCTTTTTAGTAGTTCATGCGTTTCATGGGTTACAACACACATTTTAAAATGAAACAAAATGGATGGCACAGACACAAACTATCAGAGTGCGTCACACAAAGAAAAGGGTTTTGTTTTGTGAAATATGAAATCATATCTTTGTATAAGGTCAGATGTAAAATGTATGTTATGTGTCGTGGTCATAAAAGATTCAAAAATCATTACGCAGGACACATTTTTATTACTGCCCAGCAGATATTTCTTCATGGATGTCTTTCAGGCACCTAAACTCTACAAGTTCCAAACCACATTCGTTATCTTTCCCCCTCGAAGCCTCTTGCAGTTTATCACTCCTCACAGTTAATATCAGGCCAGAAATCTGTCAATAATCATCCGCTTCTCCCATTTCCTTATTCCTCACATCCTATCACCATCAAAACCTGCAATTCTGACTCCGAAACATCGCTCAACCTTGTTTGCTATTCCCATTTTCACTCCTTTAATTTAGGCCCACACATCTTGTTTTAAAATACAGGGTACTAATAGAAAATTTGAGGTATATCAAGGTCAACAGATCAGGAGATGATTATCATTGAAAGGACAGTCTGTTACAGTTCCCAAGGGAAGGGGGCATACCATACTATGCTTCCCTTCTCGGGGAAGCACCAGGGTCAGCCAGGAAGCAGAGGGAGGTGGGAACTCTGAGCCTGGATCGTTACTGTGGTTTCCACAAGAAGCAATGGATAAGGCGGGTCAGTAGCTTTAAGGCTGTCTAGCCTGAATAATTTCAGCAGGCTCTGGGGCACAGGGGCTGTCTTTTGCTGTCTGTACCTGGTCTGGGGGTGATTAAGGCTAGTGGATGGATAATGGCCCAGTGCGTGAGATCCTGCTAAAGATGGCAGTTCAGGTGAAGGCTCTGTATTCGTTGGTTTGCATCTGTAAAAGGTCTTCCTGGGCCAGAATTCATTACCTTTAAGAGCTGGCCAACCCTGGGAGGGACACTCCCTCCAGGGAAAACAAGACCCCAGACCTCAAAGCATCAGAATATAGAACATAAAAGACATGGTTAATTCATGTTTGCCACCATCACCTGAATTTCTGTAATAATGGTTGAACATATCTCCCTATCATTACACTCCCTTATTATAAATGATCTTTTAAAAAGCCAGATCCAAGCACAGATCTATATAAAAATCTTAAGTGTTGCTCCTCAGTACCTAAAGAAGGCTATCCAAAGCTTTCTCATTTTTTCATTCAAGATCCATAAATAGTAGCCCCTAAATTCTTTTCTAGCCTCTTCTCCCATCTTGTCCTGCCAATCAATTGAAAGGAAAAAAAATCATAATTCTATCACTAACATATCAAACTTCTTTCAATTTCCTATGTTTGTTCCCTTCTAATTCTTTACTAAGTATCAACTTAATTTTTCCACACTTTTAATAAAGACATAGCTCCAATCTTGTGCTTGTTAGTTATTCATGATGCTAATATCATTTGTGTTTATTTACCTTTATTTATTTTATTTATTTCTGAGGTGTAATGGAAATAACATTATATTAGTTTTAGGTGTACAATGTAATGATTTGCTATTTGTGTATACTGCAAAATGATCGCCACAATAAGTCCAGTTAATCCCACTAGCTCACATAGTTAAAAACTTTTTTCTTGCGATGAGAATTCCCAAGATTCTCTCTCCTAGCTACTTTCCAATGGGCAATACAGTATTTATTAACTATAGTCACCGTGAGTTATGTACCTTTTAAGTGGAAAACTGTGAAGCAACTGAGTCTACCATACTTGACCAAATCACTCCTTTCCAGTTAGATACTTAAGACTGTTTTCAAAGGTTCAGCTAAGGATTCTGTGACCCGATCCTAACTCATTCTCTCTTTTACTTACATTATTCATAAATCAGGCTAAATGTTAGTACTGGACCAACTAGAATAAATACACTTCTGGTGTTTGACTCAAAATTCCAAAATGCTTTCTAAAAGGGTAGATATCATGTTCTATTCCATCGGAAATTCACTCATTATGCATTGACACATCCTCTGTGTTAACACAGTGCTACACAGATACACAGATAAACTTGACACTATTTCTATTCTGGAGAAGCACTGACACCACCGTGTTTTAGTACACTATTAGATCTAGCAATTTTACCATTATCTTAAAGAAGCTGGATTAGTTCATTTTACAGATTTGAAAACTGAGGCTCACAGAAATTCCATCATTTGCTCAATTAAACAGGCAGTTCATGGACCAGGCATCACACCCAATATGCTCATATTTCCATAGTTTTTTACTTTTTATAAAGGTAATAACAATATTTGCTCTTTCACATATGCAAGATAATTAACCTTTTAGACATCTCAAAAATAGGTAATGCCATCATGATTTCATCCTTTAAATATCTTCTAATGCTCCTAAAGGTGATATAGGATCATTTTCATTTGTATTAGTAAGGTAATGTGAGCTCCTGTAATAGATAAACTCGGAATAACAGTGGTGCAACATCATAAAAGTTTTTCTAGCTCATTCTCATATTAGCCCATGGCTGGTGTTCAGTGGGGTGGCCTTCCGCGTGACACCTCAAGAGACCTGGGCTCCTTCCGTCTGGTGACTCTGTCATCTTCTATGATCCTTGAAGTCTTTTGCTTGTAGCAAGCAGATGGGAAAAGAGACCAGGGGAAGGCCAACGCTTGCCCTGGTATATCACTTCTGCTTGCTTTCCATGTAGAGAACTAGCCACACGTCCTTATCTAGATGCAAAGGGGTGGAGGAGGGCTGGGAAATGTCGTCTTGCCCAGGGCGATAGGGGAATCGGGCCTGGTGCACACATAGCAGGCTCTGCCGCATCTCCCTCTACTTTAACTGTTACAGGAGATGAGCCTTCATGGTTAAGTGCCTTTGGTGCTGACGGCTAATCTACCTGGTGAGAATCATGTGTTGCCACCATATACACTTAGGTGGGTTACCTAACTCTAGTAGTTTAGTTTCTTCTTCTAATAATACCTAACTTTTAGATGACTGGGAGATTTGATGATATAATGCATGTGAAGCACTTCAAAGGGACCTGGCACTTGCTAACTGATCAATAAATACAAATGTTTTTCTAGTCCAGCCCTTCAGAGGCCATATGTGATTTATTTCTATGCTCATCATTTCCTTTTTTTCTTTTCAAGGCTGAGATTAAAAAATATATATATCTAAATAATTTAGAAACTTACGTGACGGCTTTTTTATCTGCATAGAAGTGCTATATTCTCAAAATTGCAGTGAGAATGAACATTTTTTTTAAAAGCATAAAAGGAATAAGAACATAGATTTAGGTAGATAAGTAAATAAAACTCTTAATTCTATACTGAAGTGCTCTTCAGAAACCTCCCCAGGAAAAAGCTGAAATGAAATGTAGTCACTATTCATCTTTTTAGTTGAAGGAGAAAAGTCCGAGCTATTTTATTTAATAGTTTGAGTATTCTCAATGTAATTCTAAGAAATGACCAATTTAATTCTGTTACTGCTGCTATCATTTTATGAAATAAAAGCTCTGCAAAGCATAGTAAGTCTATTCTTACATCTAATTACATGTTCAGCATGTTTAGGACAGTGCTATCTATACACAGTGGGTTGGTTTAAAAGGCTTAAAACACATTTACTTATATTAATTTATGGAATCACTTCTATCTTTCCATAAGGCATTGTTTGGTCTAGGATCTCATTTTATCTGAATTGCAACCTAATAAGTTAGCCTTTTGCTGTCCTGAATGCTGACAGAACACATGAGGCTCCTGGGTTATAGGCAGAGGGCTTTATTACTGATGGTACAGTAAGCAAGCAGCATGAATATCAGTATATGTGTTAATTCCTCTGGCTCCCCCAAGACCCATGGGCCCAAATGGATGCTGTGTGCACAGTGGGTTCGTATCCTACCTGAGGAACACTGACCTTGGGGAACCCATTGTTTTATAACAAGCAGTAAGCAAGCCTGCTTTTGGTTAAGACCATCCCTCAAGGTTTCTGGCTAATCAACACAGCCCTGAGAAATGGTCTGGGAAAGGGTACATTTTTGGCATATGCAGCAAGGATGTGCAGAGCCACGAAGGGCCTCTCCTCTCATCACAAGGATTTGATGTGGCTTACAAAAAGACAGCCATCTAAGAAGATTTAAAAATGAGAAAAATGATTACAAAAGAGAAGCATTATAATTAAGCTAAGGCTGTAGGGAAGGTTAATACAGAGAAATAAACATCAAAGATTTTCTTCAATTACTAAAGATCAGCCAGTAACTCAGCCCTTCTAAGAACAAATAAAGAAATGTCATTGATTTCAATACTCACATTATCCGTAAGTTAAATATAATGAAATGCTAAATTGATCCTATAAATAATATGTGCAAGAAGATTTAAGAGCATAGGATTATCAAGAAGAACTGGAATAATCAGAAAATTAATCAATCATTGAGGTTGATCCTTAAAGGATAACAAGGATTTTAAAATTGAGGATTACAGCAAAAGGTCTTTTTGGCAACTGGGACATGACATAATCATATTGAGAAAGGAACTAGCAGAAGCGAAGCGGTGTGTCTCAGAGTAAAGAAATAGGGTTGGAGAGCTAGAGAAGAAATAGATCAAGCAAGAATTGGACTGGGCCGGCTGAGTGGCACGTTGGTTAAGAGTTGGCTTGGGACACCAGCTCTGAGCAGCAGGGCCCTGGTTTGGATCCCACATGTGGGCCAGTGAAACTGCACTCTCCACAGCTAAGATGGTGAACAACAGCTCGACCTGGAGCTGGGCTGCCGTGAGTTGCCGGCAACAGCGTAGGCTGCAGTGGAGCTGGCTGGCAGCAGGCGTGAGCTTTCGTGAGCTGCCGTGAGCCACCGTGAGCAGCCGTCCAATGGCTGGTGAGCAACTGCCTCATCCGGGAAGAGCGCAATGATAATACCAACATGGGCCAGTGAAGCAACGTCCTCCATAACTAGACTGAAGAACTAAAGGACAGCAACTTTTCTGTTCCCCTTCCCCGATTCCCCAACGCTGTTCCCCTCCCCCAATTCTCCAATAAAATCTTTTTTTATAAAAAAAGAAAAAGAAAAAGAAAGGCTTGGACCAAGGGAAATATTTAGTATTGAGAAAAAAAGAAAAAAAGGCCATTTTGTAATTTTCTAAGTAAGATAGTGATTGATAAAGCAATATTTAAACTAGATTCATGTAAGCTCTTTATTACAAAAAATCAAAAAATAAATCAACTAGAAGGATTGGACTGTGTTCGCAATGAACTAGAGCTTAAAAATGGTTTGGAGCAATACTTTGAAGAACATGTTATAGGATTTAGTAAAAACACAACTAAGATCTTAACTGGCACATTCATATTTTTATGTCAAATGTTTATCTCTTCTGGTTCAGGTTCAGAAATGATCTTAGATCCGATGTACAAACTGTGTACCTTTATCTTGCTAAGTTAAGTATTTTATTTTCTATCCCCTCGCCAATTTAATTCTATCCTTGTTTTTAGAAGTGGTATTCGTTCAAGAGAGATATTCTGTTATCTGACAACAGTTATTAAAATGAATTATACGTGTGAAAATAAAATTATATGTAGTATTTTCCTTGAGATATATCAGAAAATAGGAATAATTATTTACAACTTTGCTGTGCATATTATTATTGGAGCATTAAACAAATGTACAAGAGACAGTTAATGAAAAAATATCAATGCTTATTATATTATATATTGTTATATATTATTACAGTGCTTTTTATATTATTCTTGCTAAGGAATGCAAAGCAGCTTAAAACAGACCTCGGACCTCCCACAAGAATCTGTAACTAGAAATTATAAACAAAAAAGGTGGAACCATTGAAATGGAGTGAAACACATTTGAAGATACAGTGACTGTTCCTCGATCCGAGTGTCTGGCTCACTGTCAGAAAAGGTAATTTGCATTAAGTTCCATGAGAGAGAACATTTGCACTGGACTGCAGGATGGGTACCTACACGCTTCACTAACACACGAAGAATCCATGACAGATTATCACAGTCATTTCCATCCATGTGCACCAGAGTGAATATGTTAAATAACAGACAATTCCGTCCAATTTAGTCACATCACAATTTACATGTGCATCAGAAGCCAACATTAGGGAATTAACAATAAATAATTATTGACTCTCACTTCATACTGCCACATTTTTACAAGCAAAAGAAAATTTACTAGACGTTAATGTCTCATTATAGCTGTCATGTAATTTATTTCTCTGTTGGAGCTGAGTTTATCAACTGTTTCTGTCCACGCAGAGAAAATGTTCCTACCTACAAAACCAATATAAAAACACAGGTAGGAAGCCGAAAAGCTTAATTGAAAGTCTAAGTTAGGTTGTCACTTTGATGCAAAAGAAAAGAAAAAAGAACCCTGTTTCACCGTTTCTTAGTCACCTGCATGAAATCTGACTGTTAATTGTATAATGATTAGTATACAGTATATCAACATAGAGTATATCAGAACATACTAATATACAACCTATTAACGAAAAGGATCCCATTATATCATTTATTATTCAACTATATGATAACTGAAAGTAAACTATACTGATTAGCTATAATATAGAAAGAGAAATAATTCATGAATTTCATGAAGCTCAAATAATAATAGTGATAATTTTTAAAAAATATTTTTTCAGTAGTTGTTGACAACAGGCCAGTTTTCAGATAACTATGCCTAATCTATGAACATCATATTATTGGTGCTTACTTGCCAAATGAGATTTATACCGCCAAACTCACAATAGAGCAAACTCTTAAGAGGGGCAGTTGTTTTAATGAAAGCTGTATACTACTTGGAAAATATCAAATGAACAAAATCATTTCTTGTGGGAATCTGAAACCAAGGTCCATAAAATATACCTAAAAAATATTTATAACTGAGAAAACACAAGCTAGCCCTTCAAAGTCCATCAACAACATCAACAATAATGAGGATGACTAACACTGATTACACTTTTACTGTGAGCCAGGCACTCTCAATATCACATATGGGTTCTCACCCTCATAGTATAATAACAACTCAGTGAGGCAAGCAGTATTCATCTCCATTTTACACGAGAGGAAACTGAGGCTCGGCAAAGTTAGATAAGCAGTTAGAACTTCACAGAGCCTGTTTTCTCTGTGTAACGTGATCACCCAGCGACAGAACCAGGATTCCAACACAAGAAATCTGATGCCAGAGCCTGTAGGATTAACCACTCAGTGGACAGCAGCCATCTGCTCCAGGACATATGCAAGCACAAGTCTCTATGACCAAACTGGAATGTAAGACGCAGAATATAGTCACAATTTAACCATGTGAAATAATCAGTGGACAATTTATAAGAAGTTACCATAAAGATATCAGTGTTAGAGCCTTATGCTTCCAAGATTTATTTCTCACATTTCTATTTGTCATAATCTGCCAAAGGAAAAGACCATAACTATACAGAAGACATTTAAAGAATGGGTTTGGAAGCACGATATTTCAAAAGTGAACACTTCCCACATACCTGATTAAATGTTTTGCAAAGAGTCTCTCCTTTCCCAAATTGAAAATTTATAAACCTCTGCTTCCAAAACTTCTCCCATAAAAAGAGTACATGCTGGTAATATACTGTGTTCTCCCCTCTATGGGAAAATATTCTCTTTCAACATCATGCTTTAACAGCTTTCTGGACAAGAATGAATTAAGAAAGCCAATGCTTACACATTGATTTATAGAAAAAGCTGAGGCAATTGCCTATGAAAGAATGACCCCTGAAAATCAAACTGAGGCGTTGATTCCATTCTGAAATATTTAAGTCCCCGTAACTGATTTTAAAAGACAATTGGCAACAAGTTTCTGGAATAGAAAAAAGACACAAGGGCAAAAGTGTTTGGACTAGAAAGAAAAAAACAAACAGTGATCTGATTAATTCTCAGAGATCTTGAGACCTGATGTTATATCAACTCACTTCAATGTTTAGACATAATGATAGGAGAAAAAAAGAAGAAAAGAAAAATTTTAGCATTAATTCTATATAGTCTTTACATGTTGAACAACTCGGTCTCCCTTATTTAATCTAATTTTAGTGTGCTTTTTTTCCATAGTGATAACCTAAAAACTGAATACGAATGGAGAATAGCTTTTCAATTTCAGATGTTGATTCCAGTGCGTCTCTTAGGACTGTGACCTACTTTTGAGCTCTACTTTTTGCAATATGCAACCTGACTTCAAAAGAGGTTTTATGGATCATGAGTATGACAGATAAAGATGTTCCATCGTATTTCCCTCTGAAGATTAAACACAGATAACCTTAATCAGTCCATGTTCACTACTATCAGGATAATGAAGGCTAGCCATCCTTAAGGTACGAGGAACCACAGAGCTGATTAAGTGCTGTCGAACAGTTAAGAAACGGAAAAGGGTGTCTTGGAGCTTTTCCGTGGAAGGTTTGGCATCAAGCTTCAAACTCACCTCCTCCATACTCCTTAAACTGTGGTCATTCTTTCACTTGACTCTTTTATGTACAGACTAAATAGTTCATTTAAGAAAACCAACTTTGTAAAGATACTTAACAGGTACTTACGTTATATCCCAACCAGGATTTAAAATTTTTGAGACCAAGCATTCAGCTTTTGATTATTTTTCATTTTGGCACAGCATGTAAGACAGAGATGGAGAAACACACACACACACACACACACACACACACACACACACACACACACACCCCAATCCTTATTAAATAATAAAGAAGGCAGGGAGAAATAGCCTAATATTTTTTAAGAACCCACCAGGTACCAGGTTAGTGCTTAAATCTTTTGAATCTTTACATATAACTTTTCTACTTACTAACATTTAACTCTGTTATTTAGATGTTAGTACACCCATTGTGCAGATGGGGAACTTCAGCTTACGATGAAGACAAAATTACATCTCAGGTTTTCTGGTTCCCAGATAGGCACGTTTTAACCACGCCATATCATCTCTAGATATTGAAAACATTTCAAATGTAGCAGGTATCTAGAAACAAAAACAACTGGAGCACCTTCACGTTGATCAACCGTTTCAGGATCTTAGGCATCCACGTCAGGCTAAAGTGACGCTAATGTTAACCATTAAACAATACATCGATAATTCTCAATCAGGATTTTTTCCTTGACTCTGTCTTCTGAGGTCTTCGGGATTTTGGCCGCTTTTCTAGACCAGGGCTGTTGCATTTCTCTTCATCAGCAATCATCTTAGGTCCCTTCCATTTATAAAATTCTGGGATTTTGCTATGTGAGGCATCATCACGGAAGTTCAGTTCATATTCAACATCTACCTTTCCTGAGAGAACCTTAATGCTTTGGTTTAATGAGAAAAAACCTGAAACTGTCTCCTTCTACCTTGGGACGTAAGGCATGTTTCAGGAAGCACACGGTGACAAGACCCACAAAGGAGTGATTTATGTAGAGGCAGTGACAATGTCATGAGGAAACGGAAGGTAAGATTTGGAGTATAAAAATAAAAGCAGATGGGGCAGTAAGAGGGATGGCAATAAGGTAAAGAGATATGAAAAATAAGCAAGCATGGAATAATGTAGACACTTAAATAAGTGTATGCCTTTCAGAGAAAGCACTTTGGAATGCTATCAGGCAGCTTTGAGATCTACATCACACAATTTTAGGTGTCGTACAGATATTCATCTTTGCAGACTGGGTTTTATTTTTGGAAATAAGCACACATTATTTGGAGGAAAAAAACGGTAGAAAATGTTGAGGCTCATACTGAGTTAACATTGCTTAATTAGGGGGAAGAGGCTGGTACAAAACAACCAGCCCTTCCAAAATGTGGCCTAAAAGCTGACTCTAAAGGTAATTCTACAGGAGGAGTTTCAAAATATTTTGATCAATATTGAAGACATTGATATAAGTTTATATTGACAATCCTCACATAATTATTTTGATGTTATAAAAAAACAACAACATGAAAACAAGTTTCATCAATCTCACCTATGAATACAGGAATAAGACCACCGTCACAACATCACTATGGTGAATTGGAAAAGAATATATAACAGCATGATACCTGACTATCTGTTGTACAGTGACCCAGGCCTGGGAAATTACAAGGGTAGAAAACAATGCATGAAAAACCCACTGAAACACAGGCTACAGCAATAAGGAGTAACTGATGGGAAATAACTAGCCAATGGTCAGGCTGGCATACAGCTACTAAGGAATGGAGTTGCTTTTTGCATTTATAAGGTTACAAGCCATGTCAAAAATTGCAAACAGGTCCTTGGAATACAACTTACAAATATTCTTTATATTTGGTATAGAGATGTTCTTGGTCGCACACAGGCCTCTTCATTCACACCTGCATAAGAACTCATTCACTTTCAAGTAGGTTGACTGTTATGTTACTTTTTCAAATGAAGAGCAAGCAACAATCAACTATTCTCAGGGGATGGCATCTGTAACCAATACATATCATGTAATAGCTATTATGCAAGGTAATTCATTTACTCCAACATTTAGAGAGGACCTGTGTGTCCTTTACTTTGAAAAAAAATCCCAACCAAATCTGTAGTTGGTAGTTTGCATGAAAGCCAACAATTCAATTGAGTCTTTTCTTTATTTAATAAATATTTAAGAAGTCAGGTTTCTTGTTAAGGATGGCCAGTCTGATAAAAAGTATTTATCTCCTCTCACTTTGCAGGCCCTTTAAAATAATAGTGAAGCTGTAAGTCTCAATGTCTAAGAGAACGGAAGCAGGTACACTAGGAGATGAGAGATTTCAACAAAGTGTTGAACGACCATCAGCCTGATATGTGGTGAAGGGTTGAGAAGGATGAGGAGAAGAGGAGATCTCTAGATAGCTACAGTATTTTTGCACATTTCTTGTGTGTCAGGCACTGTTTTAGACAAACAGCTATGAACAAAACAAAATTTCTGCCCTCATAGAGCTTAGAGAAATTCTAGTTGGGGAAGATAGTCAGCTGAAAAAAAATATGTAAATTAAATAATATATCGGATGGTATGAAATGCTATGGGGAAAAGTAAATCAGGGAAGGGGAACAGGAAGTGGGGGAGTAACAAAACTTTAAATAGGGTGGAGATAAAGCATCAAAAAGATGATGCTATTTGACCAAAGACATAAAGGATGTGAGAAAGCGAGTAATGTGGTATCTGGGCTGTAATAGATTGAATTATTTGTTCACAATTATTTCCTTCCTGCCTCATCACATTTCCCTGATATATTGATTTTGGGTTTGGCTGTGTGACTTGTTTTGACCTAGGGAATGTGAACTTATGTGAGGTCTGTCACATATAAGCAGAAGCTTTAAATGCACTTGTCAAGTTTGGCTCTGTCCCCCATTAAGTTTTTGCCCTCTACCAGGAAGCATTACCCAAGACAGATTATCTGGATCTTAAAATGAGATGTGTGGAACTGGGCCCAGCCAACCCCAGAAGAGCCACTGCCTACTTGCAACCCTCAAGTAATACAAGTCCTTGAGATTCTGGGATTGTTTGTTGGGGCAGAGTAACTGTAGTGAAGTACATTCTAGGCAGAGGGAATAGGAAGTGCAAAGGTCCTGGGGCAGAAGTATGCCTAACCTACATAAGACAGCAAAGGGCCAGCGAAATTGGAGAGAAAGGAAGTGAGGGGCAGAGTGTGACACTGAATCCACAGAGGTGATAAGAAGAAAGGTGATTCAGTCCTTGCCACCTTGGCTGGAGAAGCTAACGTTTGAGGGGTCCAAGGTAAGACACATGGCAGTGAAGATGTCTGGGGCAGATTACTGAGGAAAAGGCTGAAAGTCAAAATGTAGAGCCTGTTGATTCCCACCCCCATCCCATGTAAAAAAAATTCCAGCAACCATTTTCCACAACCATACCCTAACGAGAATACTAGAGGTACATTCTCTGGAGAAAGAGAGTGGGGAAGACTTTGGGACTTGAGGGAGTCAGAAATGATGGAAGGCAGAGGTGAGATGGAGATTTCAACACAAATGGATGGCAGCCATAAAGAATTGTTGTGCCAATCATCTTCCTCAACCTCCGCACAGAAGCACGGAAACAGCAGCTGGGCTGTGTACACTTAAGATAAAAGAGCAGATTCTTTTAAGGAGAAATAAATCAGCTTTAGATAAAAGATGTTCACAAAGAGACATTTGGCCCCCCCAAAAAAAGAAAGAAAGAAAGAAAAAGGAAAAGAAAAAAGAAAGTTGATTTTTACCCAATCATAAAACAGTGAAGTCCATCACTCAAAACCGCCAACCCATGTATCTTAGTAAGTTTGGGCTGCTATATCAAAAATACCATAGACTGGGTGGCGTAAACAAAAGCAATTTATTTTCACCGTCATGGAGGATGGCAGTCCAAGATAAAGGTGCTGGCAGATCCAGTGTCTGCTGAGATCCCACTTCCTGGTTTGTACTCTCACAGGGAGAGAACAGAGAGCGTGCTGCCTTGGCTCCTCATTTTATAAGGGCACCAATCCCATCGTGAAGGCCCCAAACCTCAAGCTCTAATTTAACCCTAATTCCCTCCCAAAGGCCCCACCTCCAAATACCGGGGGTTAGGATTTCAACATACGAATGTTGAGGGGACACAAACATTCATTCCATAACACCATGCCCACAGAGCTTCCCATTAGCCTTTTAGCTGACAATTTAACACATTTAAATAACCAAAGATCGCCTCAGAAAAAAATCCTAACATGAACGCAACAGACTAAAACAAAAGGATAATGCAGGGAACAGAAAAAACGAAAATGAACAACAAAAAATTTAAGCATTCAGAGATTTAAAAGGAGATGCTACATTTAAATACAAAACCAGTACACTACAGTAAATAAGTAATTAAAAATATGAAAGAGCCATTGGAAATTAAAAACATGGTGTCAAAATAAAAGAAAATTCAATAGAAGGATGGAAAACAAAAGCTGAGAAATCCCTGAGAATGCAGAACAAAAAACCTGACAGGGAGAAAATGTGAGAAAGAAGAAAACCGGAGAATGAGCAAAGGGGGTTCAATATCCAATGAGTAGGAGGTCTAGGAAGAGAAAACTGTGAAATGGAAGGTAGGAAATTATCAAAGGAATATCCCAAGAAAATTTACCATAACAGAGAATATGAGTCTCCAAATTTAAAGGACCCGTGGAGTAACAAGTACAACGAATGAAACACACACACACACTCACACACACACACACACACACACTCACACACACACACACACACACACACACACACACACACNCACACACACACACACACACACACACACACACACACACGGCAAATCATAAAATGCCGTAACTCCTGGAACAAAGTTATCATCTTAGAAGCTTCCATGGGGTACAAGGGAGGGGTATAAACTGAATATAATGAAAAAAGAATGAGAATGGCAATGGAGGTCTCAACAGCCATAGTAAATGGTAGAAGACAATGGAACAATGCCATCACAATGCTGAGAGCAAATAACTTTCAATTGAGAATTCTATACAAACTATCAAACAAATGTGAAGACAGAGAAAAGGACGTATTTAGACACATAGGACTCAGAAAATTTGCTTCCCTGTACTAAATATGAGGACCTTGAGCACATGCTGGAGCACAGGAAGAAAAAGCTACGAGCTGTACGGGAGAATAAATAAAATCAGCATACAGTCGATGCTTCCCAAGTTAACAGTATATACATAATGACTAAATTTAAAATAGCCCTATAACTATACTGAAAGAATGGAGAAAAGAATAGTAGACAACCTGCAAGAGAGATGTACTCTCATGATCTAAGATGTCAACAGATAATATCTTAAATTGATAAATTAAGAAATAATAATATATTATCCAGTAACATGGATTTAACCACCCAACAAACAGCTAAAAGTGTTAAGAGTAGCTGCTTCGGGATATTGAAGTGGGTGGGATGAGGGACTGTCATTCCTCAGGATGGGTCTTTCAGTACTATTCAATTTTTAACTATGTACCTAAATTAATTTAAAACTTAATTTATGGAAGAACAAATACCCTGAAATATGACTCAGTTCACTCTGGCAAAAGACCCACTAATAATATTATTACGTACTGGATATTTACAAAGTCTTGGTAAATCATCCTGTTGAAATATTTGGTAAGAAGATATAATAAATTGCAAAGGTGTGTGACAGAGTGTTCAACAAAAATCCTTTACTTTTAGACATAACTTTAACTATTTTTTAAATCTCAATATCCTTTCAAACCTAATTTTTCTCTCTTCATTTTTCCTTTTTTTTTTTGAATTGCCTATTTATTGATTGAGTTAATGTTTATTATCAAATCGGTAGTGGTAGCCACTTTATTAAATATAGCAGGTACCACTCTTAAACTAAAGATATCTATGTTATTTGGCTTTTACTACACAAGCAAGACAGATATTTGCTTGGCATAACTTTTTGGAGGTGATAAGAGTAGATTAAATCATCTGATGACCAATGCTACATGGCTTTCTCATATATATATTACCTGGTATTTTGCCGTGTATAACATGAACTTTTTCCCCCAAATTTGTGAGGAAAAAATGACGATGTGAGTTATACATGGGTAGTACTAATTCCGAATCTATACAAGTGTTCTTAATTGTTTTATTTACATTCATGAGTTAAAAGTATATCTCAAGAAATCAATAACAATATCCATATGCAAAATAATACCCTGGAATATGATAATCGGTTTTGTTGAACTTATGATGAACTTGCAACAAGGAAGAGTTCTTGGCCTTCTATGAAGCGTAAAAATCATAAATTTGTTATCGGTACATAAAATTTCTTGTATCTTGTATCTTTTCTTGTGTTTTGTAATTATTTGTTACACATAATATCTTGTACCATAATATGTTTAAAAATAAATGCTAAAATTCCTTTATAATACAAAAAAGTAGTGTCTAAATATAAACAAATAAAAATTTGAATTAAAAAATTAAAACGAAGGATTTTTTTCCCTGAAAGTTTGGGCCAAAAACGTGTGTGTGTGCACAGAGGCACATTATACACAGCAAAACACAGTGCATGTATATATAAACAGTACATGTTCATAATCCTAAAAAAAGTATGAGTCAACAAAATCAAAAGACAAAATCTCCCCAACTCTCTCCACCCCAAAACATATGTGGTTAATACTTAGGGTATACTCATTCAGACTTTTCCAATTCAAACATACACAGTATACGTAATAAATATGAACATACTGTATGTGTTCTTCTACTAGCTACTTCTCTACTCAATACATCATAAATTCTTTCAACAATTATCAGAGATCATACAGCATTAAATCAGTAGTTTAAAAGATTATGTGATGTTAAACTGTGTACTTTTAAAAAAAAGCAATCCCTTATTGTTGGCCATTCAGGGCTTTTTTTTTTTTTTTTGGCATTAGAAACAATGCTGATAATTGTTTTTGTACACACAAACATACTCACGGACATTTTCAAATTATTTATTTATAATTCTACTTTAAACCAACTAATATATATGCTAAAAGATTTTAAAGATAGATTGCTAAATTGTGCTACTTCAACTATTCACCAGAAACACTCTCACGGAAGTGTATGAGAGTGACATGAGTAAAGTTTTAATATGTTTGCCACTGTGAGAAATGAAATATAGTACCTTACTGCTGCTTTATTTCAATTTCATTGATCATTCATAATGCTGAGCATTTTTTTCTTGGTTCTTAGCTATCCATATGTCACTTTTTATAAATTTCCCATTTTTCTATTGTGTCCTTTTTAAATTGATTTGTAAGTGCTCTTTGTATATGAAGAATATCCATCCTTGGTCATATTTGTAAATAATTAGCTCATTGATTTGCATCTTTCTAAAGCTTTTTTTAACCCTTAGCCTCTGGGGAGAGAATTTCTGATGAAAATTTAATGCTGTCTTTTCAGTACACAAAGCTGTTGTAAATAGTGTAAAGCTAGATACCACCAACTTGTGCCTTTGATGGTTAGCAAGTGAAGCATTTGGTTGAGTATGGCTGCTGTGCTAACTTAGGTCTGCTGGTATGTCTGTACTAAGACAACATCAGTCAATCACATCAGTCCTCTATCATTTGATGTCCATTTTTACCTTAGTCAACAAACCTACTTGGCATAAGATTTTCAGCATAAACCATAATTCAGGGACCAGAAAAGGAAAACAAGGAAGCAGACTCTAAATCTAGCTTCAGGAGTAAAAATTAAAAATAATTGCTAGGACTGGCACAAAGAATTATTTAAGGTTGTACTAGCTTACTCCTTGGCTTCTAGGTAAAAAAAGACAAGGATGCAGTTAAGGGTTAGAAGGGATGGTTTAAGGAAAAGAAAAGGTCAATATAACGCTTGCCGAATTTATAGCATATATTAGATGAAAGTAAGTTATGATCATACTATCTTTTAACTTTTAACGCAACTGGTAAGATACGTTTTTTAAGACGATCTTTTGACCATGATACTTTCTCAGTATTTATAATAATTCAATAATTCATTGATAAGCTCCAGATATTCATTCAGGCTCCTTTTATTATGTCTCAGCTACTTGACTATTTACTTCCTGGATTCCATGCTTTGTGTAGCATCTTGAAACATAGACCAGAACTACTGCTGACACTCGGGAACAATGTTTTGATAGATATGTAAACCAGAAGTCATATAAATGCCTTATTTAAAAAAAATATTTTTCACGCTTATGGATTCTGGCCCTGTTGCTGTTTTCAAGAGGTCCATGCTGGAAAAGCTTTTCTTAGATTCCTTTTAAAAACACATAAATACTTTATGGTGACATTTGTTACTCAAGGTCTATGCATCCAACATGATTATAGTCTGTAAAAGTTTAAAAGAAGAAAATAATACATTTTGGGAGAAGGGCGGTGGAGACTTCAGTTGGGAATCTGGCCTGTGGTGGGGTTTATACAATTTCCAGTTAGTCAGTACACACTCTATCAAACTGCATATCCTGTCATCGGCTGTCTATTCCTTTTAGTTCCTAGGTGCTGTAAGCAATGAGAGCTCTAGAGCTTGTTAATAGAGGAGGCTTAAGGAGCTGTCTTGAACATGCATTTGTACAACAAGCACACTTTTTTACTTATACTTGTCTATTTGTAATGACTCTGGGGCAAGGAATGACATATGGGAGAATATGGTGATGAGCTGTGATGAAAAGAATTTACAAAGAGGATACAGGAGAAGAGATAGGAGGGGAAAGGTTTTTCCTTTCTTATTATTTCTTCTTAGTGTTTACACTGACCGCCAAATCCATGGGCCATAAGGTATGGTAGGCAGTTTTCCACTAAAAGACTTTGGAGTCATGTAGACCTGGATTCAAATAACAGACTGTCTCCTTATTAGTCAATGGTGGGAAAACAGTTTCACTCCTGTGAGGCTGAGTTGTGTCATCTGAAAAATGGGACCAACTCCTCAGGGGGTAATTATGAAAAATGAATGTCAAGGCATTTTTTTCAACTGAGGCTCTCACTTATGTTCTTTGTTATAACCCTACACCTTAGGATTGAATTCTTTAACCTCCTACTGTAAATGGCATTCTTCAGGTCACCCTGGTTTAAATAAACTCAACCCTCCATATACTTCTTCATTACAAGACTAATGGTTCTAGTACCAACTCAACTTGTTTCAGTCTTATCACTGTTTATGCACACAGAGTGACCAGCCATCCAAGTAAAAACCCTATGCTTTTATTTTCAAGCTTCCACAATGATTATATTACAAAGCATCTACAAGTTCTGGTAAGTACTTGATATCACTTAAGACAAAATTACTTTGTTCTTTGAGGAAACTTGCCTATGGCAAAATTTATCCAGATTGCTGCTTTATAAATCATCCTGCGCCTTGTATTGAAATCTAGAAATTTTTTTAAAGTCTTAATAAAGACTTGAGAAAATAATTTTTAATACAATTTGAGGGTACATAGGAAGTCACTAAAAAATAATAATAATAATGGGAGAAAAGTTGTAGCAAGATTTTGCCCCACTTGGCACCATCTCTGTGAAACATAGAGTAATCAGTAGGGATCACGATACTATTAACTGAGCAAGCGGAATAGCATAAATATTCCACAATGTATACACATGTCTCAAGAAGTGAGGATAGATGATGAGGAGCAGTTTTCCTAGTAGTCTTTAATTTCTAAGGTAAACTTAATATGTGTGAATTATCATCATCAGCAGCAAAATCACTTACATCCCGGTGCTTTAGATATTACAGAAAGGGATTACATGAAGCACCTTCTTTCCAAGAAGCCTGAGCCTTAGATATATTTTGGTCCCATAAACTCTGGAATGAGAACCTCCTCTCTTATGGCTATGACTTATCATGTACTAGTGAAGATAAAAAACACAAAGACACAACCCTCTATTTAATTTTGAACACAAAAAGCATCATACGCGCTGAAGACTAAATCAGCTTCAAACCATTCCTTCTTTACTTTTCATGATCCTGAGTTTCCATTACTGATCGATCAACTGATTAATCTACTACCTACCTACCTACATATCTACATATCTATATACACTATTGATACATAGCCTCTTTACTAAGATTCCATTTCTGGAAGAGTTATAAGTTCAGGACTCTTTAAAATTCTAAACTTACCTAGACTCATCTATGTTTTAATGTCTATCTCTGCTTTTTATGAAGAATAAAACTTGACTGCTAATGAACTGATACAACTGGTAATTGTGCCTTATATCAGAAGCATAAAATTGCTGTCTGTTTTTTTGTTTGTTTGTTGATTGTTTGTTTTTAAAGTTAGGCTGCCTATGGTTAGTCCTCTAATATTAGAAATGTAATTCCAGAGTTCAGTGCTTGTTTGAATTGATTAGGAAAATTGCCACTTGTATGAACATTCAATTTCATACCTTCAGCCACTAAACTGCTATGTGATGCCCCATATTTTTAAAAAACTAGTTTTAAAAAGATATTAAAAGACATACTTAAATTCAAGTAATTTTCACTTTGTTGTTTAGTATCCCATCAAAAGTTAATTTCTGGAATTTAGTAGGATAGGGTTCAACAAATTTTGAAATAGCTGTGAATACACCACTCCCAGTAGACTTTAGTATAACATGGAACTGCTTAAAAACACTTGTTAATTCCTTACAGTTACTAAGTTTACATTCTTTTTTATTCTCTTGTATTCTACAACATACCTTATTAGAAAATTCAGGAAACATTCAGGATGTGTTTTGATCCAAATCTCAAAACTGATCGTTACTTATTAATGATTTTAGCTGCTTGTTTGCATAATAAAAATCTCTTCTACTTATCCTAGGAATTGCTTCAGATCCTAACACATCTATTCTTGATCTGTTCTATCTTATAAGTTTTTACGATAAATCATAAAGCACATTCAGCAGGAGCTGTTCTATGAAAATAAGCAGTCATGCTTACATTTTTAAGAGTTTTAACTGTATTAGGCAGATTTTCAATGAAGCTACAATGGGGAAAGAAAACAAGTAAATAAAAGCAAGCAGCTGCACATGCATTAAAATTTACAATGACTATAACAAGCAGAAATCAATCAAATCTCTCACTAGAACAATTTCTGTTTTCTTATGAAGCACAAAATCACTTGAGCTGAACAGACAACAAACACTAACCCAAGACACGAGCGTCAACTAATTAAAGGCTGATTTTCCACAACAGGAAAAAACAGTTCCTGTTTATAGGTGTCTAAAGGCATTTTTTTTTCCCTCTGAGAAAAATGTGCTCTTTCTGTGGCTTGAATAAATTCCTGTGTATCATTTGTGTAAAAAGGGTTACAGCGAGAGCAGGCAAAAAAGCATTCCTAGCCCCTAAATAAATTAGTTCTGTTTAAAAGGGCAAGACTAATTCACTACTTTTATGGTGGCTTTCATTAAGCTGGGATAGTAATATTAAACCACTTCAAACTCCTGGCAGAATATGAGTAAACCAAGAACTCATGGTTTACTGTGACTGGCCCCTTTAAAAAAAAAAAAAAAGGGGTCTGGACATACACACAAACTTTAATTCCATCATGCAATAAGAAAATGCTGAATAAATTAACTTTTTCAAAGGGCCATTATACCTTAGTTCCTCATTACAGATCTCATTACAGACTGTCTTTATAATGCTCACCTGACAATATCATGTAAAATGCTTAGCTTCTAAGGTCAGTCTAAATAAGAGAACAATTCTCCTATTTATAGCAAAGGATGAACTTTTCTCATTTAGATGTTTAAGCAGCTAACCCCTGAGTTTAATGTAATTAGGGAAGGGATATTCAATTTACAGTATCCACAAGTAATGATAATTAAATTGATCCAAAAAAGCTGTTGGTAAGCATAAGATACCTTTGTAATTACATTCCGTTTTCAAAATGACTTTAGTACCGTGAACTTGAAGCATTTCGGCAAATGAAGGCCAATACACATAAAACGAAATCTACAGTAGCTTAAAAGCTAGGCTGTTTAACATAATGAGCAGGACTACCAGAGGGAGATCTAAGAAACGTTCTATAACTCACCACGACAGCCTATGCTTTCTCCTTTCCTTTCACAAACATCCATTACAAATAGGCAAGACAGTCTTCATTTTTCACCACATTCTTCATTAACAGTCATTTGTGTTTCACTTTGAAAGGAACCTAAAGAACCCGTTCTCCTTATTTCTCTAGCATTAAAGTGGCCAGTCGTAAGCTTCAGTGTTGTGTTTGTTTGAAAGAACAGACGAGAGCTATGAATATGAAACCATTTTCCTTGTGAGTCCTGAAGATTAGCTAGGTCAGCATTCCACCAGGACCAAGGTGAAAAATAAACAAATAACCGTGTTCGCAGCAGCTGCAGGGATCAGTCTCTGGAAAATTATTCAGGCATTATGAGAAAGGCGATATTAAACGCTGCCACTTGCAGCTTCACGGCTCTCTGAATATTCACATCAGAAAAGGGATGAGCACTTAAAAGGTATCATCAGAGAGCTTGCCCATCTGAGTAGCTTCCATTAAGTTTTTGTCTTAAAGGAGGAAGGCGGGAACCTCTGCCTGACAGGCAAAAGGCTTGTCATAATTCATTAATATCACAGCTTTGCTCAGGTTTCCTTCAATGAGCCAGGCAAGAAGCCTATGAAAAGATGCTGAGCTTACGAATTCTCCAATGATGCTGCTGTAGTAAGCTTGGTACCATTTGGTCCTCTTGCACTAGAGGCCCAAGTACTTCCATACTGAAGTACTTTCTAGGAGAAAGGTGATCTAATAAATTTCATCTCACTATTGTATAAACCAATAATTTCGGCATCCAATTCCAAAGGGATAGGTAAGAGAAATATTTAAAACACTGACAAAATACGGGAGTTTAAAAGTTCCTAGTACTATTAAAATATGACTTTAAAAATATGCCTTTATCATTCACAGACACTTTGTCTTTTACATGTTAAAACATGTCTTTTACATGTTAAAACACAAATACAATGTATTAAGTTAAGGAAAATAATTACTGGTCTTAAAAATAACTACAGGAATTGGAAGACAGAATTCTCTATATTGCCATTTCTCTTGACAAGTAAAATTATGTCAAGGGAGTGTAAAGAAATGTCAATTCTACATCATTTTAATTAAATGAACAGTTTAACATAAGATGAGCTCTGTAAGAAAAATCATGTAGTATTATCCATCTGTTTCCAGAATAGAACACTGTGTACTGGTGCCTTCATTTTCCTCCCCCATTTTCCTGCTTTATACACAGAAGAACCAGAAACCTGGTTAAGTATTTACTCTCTTTTCATTTATGTGGGAGGAAGTAGGAAATTAGAACATGGAAGAATAAGAGACCCATTTGCAAATCAGCAGACAGTAGTACAACTGGTTATGAAATTGGCAGCAGTAAATGAGGAATATTATAAAGACTCACATTACAGTTTTATTAATTTGTCTCTTTATATTATTTAGCAAACAGCACACGCAAGATGGGTGGTTATACATTTTTAAACATCAATATCATTTTTATAATTCTAGTAAACATGATCTTGGCTCGTAAACCCATTACAGAATTTCTTCTTCATAATTGTTATGATTTTAACTTCATTTTGAAACTCCAACTTTAAACAGAATATGTATTATTTAAAGTGCATGAAATCAAGACTTAGCATTAATGTATATAATGATCATAAAATGAAGGTACAATCTAACTGACTGAACAGAAATCAATAATGGTATTTAATGACTTCACGAGGAAAATAAATGACCCTCGCACCCTTAATGGATTAGTGTCAGTTATAAGCAACACAACATCACATAATGCTGACACAGTCTCACTCAAAGTGGTATCACTTTTCATATGAGTGCCTTAAAGCCTTATCAAAGGAAATTGTGTTTTAATGCTATTTCGGATGTCATTTTTGAGAGGATTTTTACAATCCCATTTCATAAAGCATAAAGCATGCTCTGAATCATTACAAGAAGCTTTTGTCATTGGCACATGTACTAGGTCACCCCCTGAAAGCTTTCCGTCAAAATGAAATCCTAAATATATAAAAAGGGTAACAACTTATGTTATTCAAACAACTAGTTGTAGCTTATCTTCTTTGAATACATATTCCCTTAATGTTACCTCAGAATTTTTTTTTTCCTGAGATTAGGTAAGAAGACTGTGTTATATACATGCATTATGGCTGATTCCACAATGTAACACACATATGCTTCACTTATGCTTATAAACTGCTGGATAGTCAAAGCATACACAAAAGAATGCCTCCCCAATAGCTTGACATGCAGATATTAACTTCTACAGTCATTACATTTTCTAGGAAGTTCATGCAAGGATAAATGTTTCTTTTTTTCTAATAACTGACTGTCCTTAAGAAGGAAAAATGCCATTTCTTCTCCTCATGATACATAATATCATAGGAAAACATAAACCACTCTTTTTCACTCTTTAAAAGATGCTAAAATACCCAGTCTTATAATTCACAGACCCTTTGTCTTTTACAGGTTTAAACAAAATGCTGACCATTGTGAAATAAAGATTTAATGAACATGCAATATTTTGGATTTTAAATTTCTGTTGAGTATTTAAAACCAATATCAATAGGAACAACAACGATATTTTGATGCTTTTAACTGAGGTTATTATTATTTTCTCAAGCATAATTTAAAATTCATTTCTGCCTGATTCAGAAGTCATCGAGCAAAACTTCCAGTAACCTCTCTGAAGATTTGGCACAGATAAGAAGTTCAGAATAGGAACAAATGTGCAATGATGTACAGAAGCTACTACAGTTATTTCTAAAAATAGCAGGGTTTCAGGCTCTCAGTGGCTCAGGATTCTCACAAAACGAAACTGAAGAATTCTTAAGATAGAACCAGGAAACAGTAGCTAAAGATTCCTGACTGACATGAATATTACTTCCTTTATCCCAAAGGATAGAATAACTTCTCAAGCGAATGTAGCATCATAATTAGTTATAATTGACTTTGCCTTTTAATTTTTAAGACAATCTATAAATTATGGATTGTTGTGGCAACTGGAAGACAGTTTTTGACACCATACCGTATATCTCATTATTGTAATCAAAACCAAGTTTCTTATCAGGATCACTTCACAGTCTGCTAGATTTTAAAATCATTTCAGGAAATGTTCGCTTTATATTACTGAACCACAATGCACCATTTTAACATATGCTGTCAGAATTCCAACGTGGCTTCCAATACTGCAAAAATTGTAGTGCCATTAGGAATTACAGGGGAACTATTAGAAAGACAAGCTTCTAAGGAGATAGTCTACTCGATTGTCCCTTGTTTTGAGAACCACACGATCTGGGCTACCTCTTTTCTGCTCTGTACTCTGCTCCCAGTGCATCTTTTCCTTCAGCTCATCTCACCTGCTGGGTGGATGCAGCCCACTGACATGCCTCTGAAATTAATGGGACACTAGCATGTACCTGTTGTCAGCCACTCAGCAGGTGCACTTTACCTGGAACATTGGGAATCAGTGAAGCAACTGAAAGGGAAGGATTTATTTCTCTCTTTCCAATTACTGTTCTGCATCCCAACCCCTTCCTTCTTACTTTACACCTGCTGACAGTGTAATGCAACACCACTGCAACCTCCTGCCTGTCCAAAGTGCATTCTGTAGGTGTCCCACATTAAAATCTACAGCACACGATTTAAAGCTACTAGAAAGTACTCCCCTGAGACTTTGTATAACTAACGAAGTATAGCACCTTTAAAAGAAAAGAAGGGAAAAAAATTTTCACTAATGTGTTTCAAAAATTTCCATGGAATCCTCGAACAACTTCAAACACTCTTTAACGAAATACACTGATGAAAACATACATATAAATACTCTATATACCAAAAAGTAATAGAGGACCGCGTTGCAGGAGCTTATTTAAAAAATATCAGAATTTGGGATTAGATGAACGGCATGTATCAGGATAGCAAAAATAATAAAACTGATAAAGAAGAATAATGGGTCATCAAAATGCTTATGGTAGTAAGTTTGATTATAAGTTGCACCAACTTCATATATATGCAAAATGTGTATTATATGTGTGTGTGTGTGTGTGTGTATGTTTCACTGAATATTTTAATATAATGAAATTAAGCAGAGAGAGTGGTTTCTTAAATAATGTCCAGTGGCACACATAGTGAAATTCATTCACTCATCTGGCAAACATCCTGTGCTCCACACTGAACTATGATAAATAAATATCTCCCAACATTTACATAAAATGAAAGACTTGTAATGATGTTTTTTTCTTTACGTGCAAGCAGTACTTTTTTTAATTAACAAAAACACTTTAAGACAAAAAAAGAAAGAAAAACTATCTTCAAAATGATTAGAGGACAAATATTTTTATGTAAATGTATAAAGTTCCTGGTGATTCGTTAGCATGTTTTGAAGTAGTAGATAGGAAGTGCAATATACATCTGCATGTGTTAAATTCTTCCACTTTTTAATCAACGTTGTTCTTGTGTCTTTTATGTGTGCACTATATTGGGAAGTCAATAGAAAAGATGAGAACACCACACTTAAGCATAATGCTGAAACTACAGTGGGTAGAAAGAAACGTTTCAGGAAACTAAGTTTGCAGGTGAGCATCAATTTGGAGTGTCAGTGCTCTAAGGCCAAGAGCTAGCAAGTTGAAGCTTAGTGTGATGCCTAAGATAACCAGTAGGGTTGTTGGGTTCTTTCATTTTTGTACTAAATGTGCCTAGGCACAATCTCAGAAACCCAATCATTCACAAAATAATTTTAAAGGTATTTTTTGAGTGTTGTTTGATATAACTAAAATAAATAATGAAGCTAGTGAACCTCATAGAATGCTCTGAGCACAACCCATCCCATTTTCCTTTCAATGAAATAAAAAATTATAACCTCTTGGAGTACACCAGATTTTTCCCTGTAATCTGATATCTTTGTACACCAACTACAATATGATTTATTGCTTGGTGAGTGAGCTCCTGACTCACAAAGCCCAGGAGAGGAGAGCCATGGAGATGCTGTTACCCAGCACAGTCGTTCACCAATGCAAAGAAAGGCAAGGACAGCATTTTAAAGATAATACAAAGCACCTCATATAACTAAAGATGCAGAAATTAATCAGAGCAACGTAAGTAACTCCTATCAAGATGAGATGGTTATCACGGTGATTCCATCAAAATGAAAATAAAGCTCTATCTTTGAAAAACACTCGTGTACTAATGAAATATTTGAATATTTATAATTATTCAAAATGCCAAGTATTTTACATGACAATATAATAATTGTAAAGATAGTGTCCCCTTAGATATATTAACAATATATAATACTGCACTGTCAGTCTGGTGGTGAGAAATTTCTAATGGAATATAGCAAGAATTAAAGGATTGTATTTATAGCAGATGGTGGCTTCTTGCTGCTCACCATCAGTTCATAGTGTGTTGTATAAGAATGGAAGTGGGGGAATGGTTTACTAATTTCTAAATAGGTGAGAGGGCCGTGGTGGGTGGCCTTTAAATAATAGTGAGAGAACTAATAGCAAAACCAAACCACCACATAACTGTTAGGCTCTGAATGAGTACTTGAGTTAACAAGCATCTTATCTACCCGTCTCTTAGGTAATATACACAAGAAAAAAAAAGGGGGAAAAAATGTTATTGTAGAGAAAAATTGGGTTCAGTATTGTGTAATTAACAGTGGGGGGAATATATATATATATATATTTGTAATCTGTGTCGAACTAGCATTGCAGATTTGCTGTTTGAAAGTGGTCCAACAAATAAGGAGGTACAAAGCTAGGGAGAAAGGCAATAAAGATACTCTATAATGACCCCATCTAGTAATGCTGTCTGCAGGCTTTCAATATAAACTAATTTGTTAAAATGATGAATGAATTGAAATACCTTGTACTTTTGAAATATTTTTGGTGTTTATTACATTGAAAATCACAGTGTTTTAAAAATAATAGGGACCAAATAAAATTTTATTTAAAAAATACATCAAGTTGTATATCTTAACAATATACAATTTTTATTTGTCAATTATGCCTCAGTAAAGCTAGGGGGGGGAAAAACAACAATAAATAAATAAAAATAGCAGGGACCATAGAGAGCACCTAGTTTAACCTCTTTATTTTACAGATGATAAAGACAAAAAAGTCAAACCCAGCCCAAGACTGCACAGCTAGTTAGTGACAAACTTAAGCTGAAAGCACCCCTAGTATATTTTACACACAGATTCCAAATTAACTAATGTTTTTGATACACTGCTGCAATTAATTTCTTCAGTGGCATCCCACCGCTTACAGGAACGTTCAAATTCTGAGTTCAAAGTCCTCCATGATCACCTCCCAAAGTCACTTTCCACTAAGTTCAAACCAAACTGAAGTACTCATTCGACCCTTGAAACTTTCTGCTAGGTGCTGCATCTCATTTTTGGAATAATCATCTCCCTTTTCCAGATGTCTAACAGTCTCATCTTTGAAACAAGTCTCCACTGAAGTCTTTCCTGATCTTTCCAGCTGAGCCTTACACTCTAACAATATTTGGTTTTTCCATCTCTTATACAAATTTATCATTTTCTACTTTGTATTATATTACATATGTGTTTGTTGAGCCTCCCTATTACATTGTAACTTCCGTTAAGGCAACATCTATTCAATCTCTACACTTCAGTCAGAGCAATCTTTTAAAAAGATAGGTATCAGACCATACCCATTCCCTGTTTAAACCCAAACCACTTACCAAAGCCTTCAATATCCTAATAATTTATCCCCTTCCTGCTTCTACCACCTCACTCGGTACCCTTCTGTCCCTTGCAGACTATTCTGCACCCACACTGGCCTCCTTTCTGATCTTGAACAGTACCAAGTCCTTTCCTTATACCAGGCTTTTCCATATGCTACCCCTCATGCTCTAAACACCCCCTTTCCCAGATCTTTGCTTGGCTAGTCCATTTTTCTTTCAGGTCAAATGTTACATTCTCACAGAGGCATTTCCTGGCCACCATATGGGTTGTATCATTTGTTCAACTTAATTTTTGTCTCATGCTACTCCATTACCATGGTTTATTACTTCTTCTATACTTACTGCTTTATTATCTGATTGCAGAGTTGGAATCTAAGTTCCATTATGGCAGAAACATACCCTGTTTTGTTCAATGATAAATTGCCAATAACTAGCAAAGCACGCACTCAAAGATTGTGTTGAATTAATGAAGTTTTCTCAATATCTCTCGCCACTCCTGGCATTGTATTTCATATAGATCAATGCTGAAAATAAGTGTCTGTGAAAAGAAGTCAATTGCTTTAGTTTTCTACCTTCTATTACAATGCATTTTCTATTATGTATAGTTTCTTTTCTACGAAATACTTAATGACTAGACACATTTATCAAATTGTATTCTTAAAGATGTTTTTATAAAAACAAAAATACAAAATAATTTCTTTATAAACTCCAAAATCAGGAAGGAAGGAAGGGAAGAAGGGAAGGAGGGAGGGAGTGAGGAAGGAAGGATGGTTTTATTTAGGGAGCATATACTGTTATCTTTACAGCAAAAGAATTTTGGATAATTTGTAAGTAGTAAGCAACGGTTTTGTGAAATTATGTTAGTCTGTTACATGTGACGAGAAAACCATCAATCATTCCAACAGGATGGTGTTTTTACTCATACTTAACCCAATAGAGGCTAGTTTTTCCTTCTAGTCAAGTCTAAATATTTCATACATGCCCACTATGTGACCTGGCATGTTCTCCCCCTCTCTGCAAATCCACACAAACCCTGAATGTTTAATTTATTACTAAAATAACCAAAGGTTATTTCACAATTCATGAAAAGACATAATATTGGTTTGAAAATTTCTACTATACACCACTTTAAGTCATAGTAACATTTATCTGGTAAAAATAACTCTGCAAATGTAGTCTTGTAGATCATGAAAACACAAAAAATTAAAGAATGAATTCAATTATTTTGCAAGGATACATTTTCCCTGTTTATTGGAGCACATTATATAATATTAATAGTATCTTTTAGAAGGTTTTGTTCTTTCAAAATAAAACTGTGGCTCCAAAAGTCAACTTAATATGTTTACTTACCCATTTTAGACTGTCCCTTTGCCTTACACATGAAATTCTCTCTACCGTACAAAACAAAAACTGTCAAGAATTCCAAACACACTATGCCCATGAAAGCATGAATGCTTTCAGGAGTATAAAACCGCTTTCCAAAAAGTAATAAATTCATTTAAAATGAAGAATACAAAATGATCTTTTAACTGTTGAAAAAATTTTATGTAGTCATTTAAATGTGAAAATGAAATGAATAACTTTTTTCAGCAGCTGCAAAGTTATCCTTCAATTCACCTCTTGCTACCTTCCCCCACTTCTCTCCTCTGCCTGTCCCCCACTCCCCAGACTAGCTTCTATTCATAATAGTCTTCCATAACTTTTAAATTATTAATACTTTCTGGTTTCATACACACATGTAATTATATTACATGTTACATACCTTTCTTTATATAGTCTCTGTTTTAGATCCCTCAATTCAAAGGAAAACCTTCCTTTTTTTTTTTTTTAAAGATTTTTTTTGGGGAATTGGGGGATGGGAACAGCGCTGGGGAATTGGGGGAAGGGGAACAGACAAGTTGCTGTCCTTTTGTTCTTCAGTCTAGTTGTGGAGGACATTGCTTCACTGGCCCAAGTTGACACCATCATTGCGCTCTTCCCGGGCGAGGCAGATCAGTCGCCGGGTTCTGGACTGCCGCTCACTGCGGCTGCTGGCTGCTCACACTGGCTGCTGGCTACACATGGTAGCCCATGGCAACCCACTGCAGCAGGGGCTGCAGCCTACCCTGGCGACTCACGGCAGCCCAGCTCCAGGTGGAGCTGTTGTTCAGCATCTTAGCTGTAGAAGGCAGTGTCACTGGCCCTCATATGTGGGATCCAAACTGGGGCCCTCTGGCGTCCCAAGCCAGCTCTTAACCAATGCGCCACTCGGCTGGCCCGAAAACTTTCCTTTTCAAACATTTTTCTTAGTATTCTATAACATTGGCTCTTTCAAGGTATCCTCTCTCATCTCTGAATTCTTTCCCTGGTATTCATTAACTGCCAATTTCTCACTTCCCCTTGAATAGATTTGCTTCCTTTGTTTTCTTGGTTTGATTCCTCCTGTGACTTCTTATACACATTATAAATAGATGAATAACATGCAATTGACAGCCCCAGACTTGGGCCACGATTTCTTGTATTCTTTCTAATATCTCCATTTGGATACAGAATAAATTTAGATAACTTACCAATTCATAAAACTGAAGCTCTTTATAAAGTCCTTGCTATAATTAGTCACTCCACCTTCTTCAGTGACATTATCTTTTAAAAAACCTCCCTTTTTCATCATGGAAATTAAATACATCACTAAATCATGCCACTTCATTTTCTCTTGTCAGTACTTTTTAGAACGCTCTTTTGATGTGGACGGTCGCTAACTACTCTGATGACTTGAAGCTGAGACTTCTCTTTTGTCTCCCTAGCTCTGGTCTCCTGAACCAAACTTTTTCAACAATGACCCCCATTAAGTCATAAACCCCATTTCTTTGTACTTGTCAACGTATTCTCTCCCATCATTATCCATCTGTGTTTCAGATGTTTGCCATCACCTGGAAACAATTAATCATTATTATTTTTTATGTCTCTGCTTTTGCCATCTTATTCCAAATACACTCACTTGTTTCCCTATCATCTGCATAAATCTGTATCTCCACTCCTTTCAAGGCCTAGCTTACAACTCATTACTACCACATGTAATTTCCAATTTCAATCTATAATACTGTATTCTAGAATCCCTGTTATATTCTGCCCAACAATTTAAGGGCTCTCTTTGTACTACAATAAATTATACCACTGCAATTAATAAATATTTATGAAACACCTACTACGTGTACCTACTAGACACGGAGGACAAATGTTTAAATAAGTTCCTTGAATCTCATTTAGGTCTCATTTAAAATAAAAATCTCAAGCCTTTACTGTGTGAGTACATTATCTATATTGACTCCTTGAGAGCAGAGAAAAATCTTTTTTACAGTTGTATTTGTACAACATGCATGCCCAGCCATCATGCTTAGCATAACAGGAACGCTTACTAAACTGCACTGGTAATCACATTTTTTCCAGTGGTATATTTAATGAGTATATTGCCAGTCCCACTAGTAAAACCAGAATCTTTATATTGTCACACCTAATGTACATTTTGTATTATGAAAATGAAATTACATGTTATTCTTTCTCAAAAATTAGTTTTTAAACTGTACAACCTTGATACATGATAGTTAAATACAGTCAATTCATTATCTAAGGTAATTCAAAGTAAAAAGATAAAGAGATAAGTATACCAAATCATAATAACTACCGCTTACAATTAAAAGGCAATTTACATTTTATCATGGGCATTCCATACAGATGTTCTGGATCCAATGACGGGAACACAAAATTATATTACGACACCGGTTTGCAGCAGCCATGAAAGGGGCTTTCTATAGCTATTTCACCTCTGCGCCATATCTCATACACCACTGACTCTTCAAATTCTAAAACTTAAGTGCAGGAAACAGGAAGTTCAAGGAAATATCCACTGTGGATTTCCTTTAACAACACTGACATTCAGAACAAAGTTATGATACAGGGTGAGGTGTGGCACCACATGAATTACCCAGAGGCAGAGAAGAGCCTCTAGGGCAGCAGTTCGCAACCTGTGGGTCGCGACCCCTTTGGGGGTCAAACGACCCTTTCACAGGGGTCGCCTAAGACCATCGGAAAACAAAAAGATATTTACATTACGATTCATAACAGTAGCAAAATTAAAGTTATAAAGTAGCAACAAAAATAATTTTATGGTTGGGGGTCACCACAACATGAGGAACTGTATTAAGGGGTCGTGGCATTAGGAAGGTTGAGAACCGTTGCTCTAGAGGGCCTGCGCCTGATCATGGATTACAGTTTTTCTTTTGTTTTGCTCTACCTGGAACTGGATCTCTTCCTAGGCTAGTTAACTAACACCACCTGGAAGACCTCCAGGGACTAGATTTGTCCTGAAACCACGTTAGGAATTTCAGTGCTTGAGGACAAGGCAGTGGACACCGAAGGCCATCTTAGGTTAGCAAAGGAGGTTAGCCCTTTAAAATAAGACCAGCCTGGAAGTCAGCTGGATCACCCTGATGCACTTAGAGAAGGGAGGACACAGCCCAGGCTAAAGCTCTTCAGGCTCTCTTAAAACAAAAGGGTGGCATATGGGAGTTCTTCTATCCCCATATATATATGTATATATGTATATATATATATATGTATATATGTGTGTGTGTGTGTGTGTGTGTGTGTGTATATATATATATATTTTTTCCCCCCCAGTGGCTTCTGTGATCCTGGACCCTAAATAAAAGTTTTATTACCAAGATTGTTGTTGATGTACTTTGATCGGCACGATGCTTTTTGAGAGTAGCTGTTCACTGTTTGAGAATTGCATTAACTATTTTAGGTCACTTGTATCAGCGATCGGTAGCTGTGAATCAAAACTATCTTGCTACCCCACTTCCTAGAATGGAGGTATCTCAGGGATACCACCATCTAGCCGGCTGATATAGTTTCTTGCTCCCCTGTAATTTGGGAGTTTATTTATTACAACAGCTAATGTTTCCTATTGGGATGTCCTACACAAAAGAAATTAAAGTAATTCCTAAAAATGAAACGCAACAAGGGACATTGTTCTTTCTAAAATTTATTTTTGAAGTCTATTATTTAAAAGTTTGAAAAAGCCTTAAGTGGCTGCGTTAAAATCTTCAACAGCTTTCTATCAGTCTCAAGATAAAGTCCAAACATCTCAGTTTGGTTTAGAAGGGCCCTTAGGACCAACCTTGCTATCTCTAGCCTCATCTCTGGTCTTTCTCCTTTCACACCCTGCACTCTGACAGTGGTAATCTATGTGCAGTTCCTCCCCTCTCTCTCCAGGCTCTAGCTGCGCACACGTTCTTTCTTTTAGGAAACCAACACCACACATGCATACCCACCCCTGCCTCACTTCTCCTAATTGCTTGGGTCTTAGCTTCAGTGCGATTTCCTCTCACAAGTCTCTGCACCCACCTGTGTGTTCCCACGGAATCCTGTATTTAACACTGTCATAACTCGTGTCACGCTCCAAAATTCCCTGTTTTGTTGACTATGTTTATCAATAGACATAAGGCCTTGAGAACAGAGATTTTCGCCTTTCTCTGCACTATATCTCAGGGCCTCACACAGTACCTAACACCAGCAGTTACTCAATAAATACTTACTATACTAAAACATTGTTAAATTTACTTCCAGAAAACCAAGACGCTAAGTCACATCAAATTGAATCTCACTTTTTGGCCTGTATGTTCACTATCTACCTCTAGACCCAATTACCAAATATTAAAAACTTTAGTGAAATTCTAGTGAAACATTATTTATAGTCAACTTGATTAAACTTATTGATTGCTTGGTCAGGATCAATTGCTTGAAATTGGGAACAATTGCATATGTTAGTGGATTGATTTCCTGGATTTATGATATGATACTTTTTTTGTTTGGGGGTATGAAGAAATACAATTTGTGAAATCATCTGAAATGTTCATTTTCATAAAGTTGTCATGAAACAAAGGGTCCTTTATTACTCTCATTTTTTAAATTAACCAGTTAATACTATTTAGGATACCAATGAAGCATTAAGAAATACCTCTCACAAGTCTAATATCAGTCATTTTAGTGATACATTTATAATTAAGGAAAAATGTAATATACACTTTTGTTGCTCCTAAAAATATAATGCAGACATGTGCAGAAAGCCATTTTCATGCCATTAGCAGGAAATACTGATTTGCATGCTATACCAAATTTTTTCCGAGTCTGAAAGGAACAGTTATGCCTTTATTTATAGCACATGTGAAACAAAATATGTTCTTGAAAGTATTTCAATTATTAATATAGAAAACTATGAAAAAACAGAGTTTTTAAGATAAAGGTATTACTTATCTTTCTAAGTTAAAAGAAATAATAAAACTTCTTAGTTATGGCTTAAAACATGGGATATTTATGGCAGTTAGATAACTCTTTATCAATATGTATGAATGATAATAATTGCATTATCAACTATATTTAAAAAAACAGTTCTGTCTTATAATATTTTAAATAAACAATTCAAATAATACAAACACTAATAGCTTTTGCATCATTAGTGGTAAAACATATAATCATATATAACTTTAAAAAGGAACAATTTGCAAAAACCTTTAATATATTTTAAAATGGCTACCAAATCCAGAAAAAAATATATGATAGATATTAACTTATCATTATTATTTCTTTTAAAATTGATATTTTCTAATCTCAATCCTATCATAAATCTTCATGACATATATTTTAACAAACATTCTCATATGTAGATACACAATCATTTAAAATGAATCCTATTCAAATGGCAATTTATAGCAACTAACTTTTAAAACTTTCTTCACACTCTCTATTAATGAAAAATAACCATGTAGAAGACAATAAAGGAAAATATTATCACTATCAGTTGTGAAAGGGAAAACAAGTAACAAAGCCTTTAAACTTCTGTGGAAATGGTTCACTCCCATCAATAAGAGACATAGTAGGGTAATAACCAAGAGCATAATAAACCCTTAAACCACACTGTTCTGGTTCAAATTCCAGCTCCACAGCTGACTAGTCATGTGACCTTATGCCACTATTTAATCTCCTTGTACCTCAGTTTCCTGTAAAACGGGTGATGAAAAAAGTACCTATTGTATAGGGTTGATGTAAGGATTAAATAGCTTCATCTACATAGCTTCATCTACGTAGCGTACTTAGAACTGTGTCCGGCACATAAAATGTTTCCTGTTATCATTATCTATTTCCCACTATATGTTAGGCATTGTGCTAAATGCTAGAAATAAACTGTTAGCAAAGACAAGCATGGCCCCTACTATCACGAAGTGCTTAATGCGCACACTCATCGCTATATTGACAATCTTTTTATACTATTGTGCTGTTCTAGGCTTACCTCATTGCAGAGGTATATGGGATGCCACTGAGTAGGGCACACGACACACTGATCCTTCTCTCACAGGCAGTTCCATCTCTAACTTCTAAAACAACAGTCAGATCACCTCCATGAGATTTAGGGTTAAACAGCTTTAATATCAAACAAACTGAGTAGCTTGATCACTTAGGCCTATCACCTTTATATATTTGGCTGTAAATAGCATCAAATAGGTAGTTTGCAACTGGGCTTCTACATGACATGAAGTGCTGGTATTAAACACGGGCTCTAAGAAATTATACTATTACACACACACACACACACACACACACACACACACACTACAGTCTATACCTACTATTTCTACTGCAAGAACAGATTAGAAAGTGTTTCATGGAGACAACCTACAATGTTATTATTCTACCTAAAACTGTCATTACTAGATAAGCTAAACAATTTTGTATTTGGAGAAATATATCTATGAATATGTGTATATACACATGTGCATATATGTATAGATAAAATGTGTTAATGAGTCCCGCTTTAAAGGTAGGATATGAAATTATGATGATGTACTTATTCATAAAGAAAAAAATTACCTGAAGAATAAAACAAGTAACTTTTTTTCTGTATGTATGCCTAAAATAATAATTTGAATAATATTTTTGGTTTCAATGTATATGCCATGTAGAAAGCTAAAACAAATAAAAAATGTCGCCTTAAGAGATGAATCTAAAATCCTCATGTAATTCATATACTGAAGATCTGCACTAGTGTCTGCTTCCCTGGATCCTTTGTATTTCAGTATGAAATCTCTTATGTACATTGTACTATGTTATGTAGAAAGGCATCCTATGGGAGAAGACCATTAAAATAGATCATATTCCTGTGTAGTATCTACCTGTGGTTACTGAAAGGAACTGACAGCAATGTACACTTCTCAAATAATGCATATCTCTCAGAGGCAATGCTGTTCTGTTGTGTACCAGATAATGACCTATATGTAGATATTTTCACAGGTTAGCAATGAAAATCATACTAAAACTACAAAAGAGTAAGAAATACAGACCCTTTAGTTTCTCTTATTCTAATATAAAATGCAGGGAAGATTCTATTCTGTTCTGCAGTGCCAAAATTAAATCATATTAGTATTTCAGCAATATTTGCAGGGTAAGTTTTAAGGGTGATATATATTTTTTTTAATCACAGTTAGTAGTGGTATTCTGTCCATGTCATTGGAAGAAAAATAAAATCAATTTGTATTATTATGTTCATAAGAGTATATTATAAATCTACAATATGGATTTGAACATATTAATAGTTGAGTTTGTACTTTACCATTATTTTGGAAAAAAGGAGCCATGAACTCAAAAGCACTATTGTAACAACAACAAAAAAATGTGTATTTATTGTAAATCAATAATTATCCTCCCAAACTTATTTTTCAATGAGTGCTTCTAGTTCAGTATGTCTAAATGAAAACTAATTTATATTATTTTTGAAATGTTGTAGATATATTGTATAAATATATTACTGCTAGTTCAAGTGTAAGATTTAATAAAATTCAATTTATAATTGATGGCTTTTGTTTTTAGGTTAATAGAGAAATATTCAAGTATAAATTTAATTCACATTGCATTTTAAAATTATTCCATTAAGATACAGTATCTGCATTTACTAAAATGTTATGCATTGTGCAAGAGAATTTGCTTCTTTGGTATATCATCTTATCCCTCTGATCAAAATAACTAGGGAGGGGAGCGAGAACAATAAAAACACATATCACCTCTGAAATTATGATATGAAGTAAAAAAAAAACACTAAATTATTGTTGGAAATAAATTAAAATTACATTTTAATAGGAAAAAAAGCAGTTAAAAAATACTCAATATATGGACAAAGTTGAGGATTTACCTAGTATAATAAAATCCTTAGCACAAAAATTTGTCAAAAGACTACAAAAAGCAAACCTGAAAAATACTTATTGTATAAGAATTTCAGAAAAGTCAAAGTAAAGGAGAAGAGAAATTTAGGTGTCTTTTTTATTGTTAAAAAGTACAAGATAAAGAAAAGCTATTTAAATTTTAGGCCTATTTTTTTTGTCTCCTTGTTTATTGTTACATTGGAAACTTAGAAAATCTTAGCCTCCCTCTGAAAATATTTCTTCAGTCTCTTTATTTAAAATTACATTTAAATCTTTGTTTCGAAAATATTAGCCTCTCTTTGAAT
Source organism: Hipposideros armiger (assembly GCF_001890085.2). Lineage (NCBI taxonomy): Eukaryota > Metazoa > Chordata > Mammalia > Chiroptera > Hipposideridae > Hipposideros > Hipposideros armiger. Next base: position 424,251 of record NW_017731639.1, read on the forward strand.
TATTTTTTAGTTTGTATGATAAATAATGATTCACTTTGACAAAATGAAATTTCTTAACTCAAAGCACCAGGAAATAGATAATTCTTAAAGGTGATTATATTGAAACAAACAAAAACTACTCTTCAACAAGACTAATATTTAATATAAAGAAAAGGAAATTAACTAATAGGTCTCTCAAAATCAATACAAGGACTCAGTATGTATCCGAAAATCACTCCCTTCACACCCAATTCTCTTTCTCTTTAATAATTACCTAAAAAAGATGTCAGTTGAGATTTGACATATTAAAATCATACTTTAGCCATTATTCAAGAATTTATTTTACATCTGGAATTCCACCACCCAAATCCACAGTTAAAATAAGAAGCCTAAGAAAATTTCACGAAGTACTTGTATTTGATTTTTCAAAAATGTAAAAGAAAATTAAAATGACACAATAATTGTTCATTATTAGTTCACTAATATTTTCATAGATAGAAATTTCTAAACAATCAGAATCTAAATTTTAACTTTTCATCTTTACTAAACAGCTGTTTAAATTAAAAAATACATTTTTAAGGCAAGTTCGTTGCCATATTAGTTACTTAAGGCCTGCAAATAAACTCAAAAACTGTATTTTAAAAATGCTTCTGTCCTACTTTGGCAGAAAGGAAATTGTGATTTTAAAAAATACCATTAGGAAACTGGCCTGCTGTATTTCCAGGAAATTTTAGCAAACAATGAATTGTGCCTGTAGCTTCCAATAGCATCCCTTGTGAAAAGCTTTACTCTGAGACACTGGGAGAGTGAAACTTAGAATGTTTTGTCAAATTACTGTAAAGTTCTGGATTCCACCTAAGATTTTATTTGTTAGATTAAATTGTTATTGGTTTTTGAATTATTTTCAGTACCATTTCACAAAAAAGCCTAGCATGACCAAATAAAGTGAATCTTCTACAAAGCTTGGAGAGAATGAAAATGTGATGGCTTCAAAACCATTTTAAAATTTTTTAGTAATATAGAGTATAACTTTTCAAAACAGAATAATTGCTAATACAATTTTTGAAAATATATTGCAGTACTTCCTGTTATCAATCATATCCAAAAAAGAGGACAATATAGATTCCATTAAAAAAAACCTTTATTCCTTGCTTTTATCTTCTCTCTTTATATTTATTCTAAATGTGCAGGCAAAACTTCAGGGGAAAATACTTTTTATAATTTTATGCATTTACTTATCTTTAAAGAATTAATATCAATAGCCTCATAAAACAGTTCATTATGTATTGGAAATCCTAAATCAATATGTTGGCATTTCCATCAGAGGAAAATGATGCCCCATTTAGAGATCAAAAACATTTACTTCTAATTTTGAAGTTATGTAGAATTCTCCACAGAATGAAAAATGACATAAAGCAATTTATCAGTAGAAAGATAAAGTAAACCTATTTCTTTCAAGCATGGACTCTTATACTTATTTATAAATGAGAGTACTGTAAAAATAATATTTTCAACACTACATATGTGAGGATTATTACCTCAATTTCTAAAGAAATGCCTCCCTCAATGCTTTCTTCCAACATTCAAATCCCAGCTTAATAAAAACAAATGGCATTCCTCATTTCTTCAAAATTGCACATTCAATATCATAAGCTTTGCTTTTTTAAACAAGACACTAACACTTTGAAATTTAGTAATTAAGTATTCATAAGCCTGAGTTTAGGCTGTAGTGTTCTGGGGATTATGGGCTGACTATGATAAATACATTTATAACTTTCAAACTAATGAATTTAAATACATAAAAATAAAATCAATAAGAAGGTAAGTGGAAATGATATAAAACCATAGGCTGACTCATCTCTAAAAGTGGTCTTTGGTATTTCATCACAGGACTAACTAAATAAATCATAAATGTGTGTAGTACCATTAACGAATTTTAGCATACTCAGTTCTATACACTTCTGAATTCAAAAGCAGTAATAGTCAAAATTACAGACGTATCAAGCTAAATGGGTACATTTGCCTGTCTAACAAGAAACTAGAATGAACACTCATTGAGTTATTGAAAAATGTGGATAAGTACTGGGCTCCAAATTATTTTATTTACTGAACTTTCTAACTTCATTTTCCAATAAAATTGGAAAACATTTTATGAGACAAAAAATCCTTCGAGTAAAATATGCTAGTGAAGAAAATGTGCCCAATAAGAACCTATCTAATAAAATTTAGTCAACAACCATCGACCATAAAGGCTTTCAATTCCGAAACTAAATGTCAATAAAACAAAAAGTATTTTAAAGCATGTATTTAAATAACATGTTGTCTAGAATCTTAACTAATTAAATACTACTAAAAAGGGAAGATTTTAAATTACAATCTAGGAAGATATGCAGATAAATTTTACTCAGGTTTGTGTACTTTATTTCCGAATGAAAAGCAGACTTCTAGATAAACTTTTCAGGGTTGATAATCTAGAACATTGGTACAAAAGCTTTAAAAAAAATGTTTATTAACGTCAATTTTTTTACTGCCCTCTAGTGGCAAAGTGTCAAGTCACTGTATGAAGATGAAAGCCTGCGATTAGGAAGACACATGATGATGGGGGCTATAAAAAGATCTTGAAAAATAGAACTAAAATTTTACACCATATGTCATACTTCTTTTCAGGAGATTAATTATTAAACAAGAGAAAACTATACACGAAAGTCTAATTTTCTTTTGCTAAAAAAATTATAAGAATTACATGAGCAGCATGAATAACAGCACAACAGTGTACATCAACCACTAAATACAGTCAGTGTTTACATGGCACTAAAATAGCTAGTGAAAAAAATGAAAAATTCAGCAATTTTTTTCTACATGACATTATAGAATATTTGACTAATTCTTTCATTTTACTGGACTGGTTAGTTTTAGGCCAAAGAGGCAAGCTTACAAAAGTTATTCGTAATGTTCTGTAAAATTCTAAATTCTAAACAAATAAAAAATGTAAAGGTATTTAAATTCCACAGAACCAATTAAACTAAATTAATATTCAGGTGTGTTCATGAAAGACATTTTGCAGAGTGAAGTTTTAAAAACCATTATCACCATGTATAAAATTTATAATTGGTATGACATAAAAGTATATATAATTTCAAACTATATCAACTTTTGTTCTGTTTATTTATTTTTACCAAATTTGTCCTCTCCAAGTACTTTCCAGAGCATCTGCATGATTTTATTGTCTTTCGATTTATTTTTCAATATTCATTTTCCACAATCAGAAATGATTTTAGAAGGATATAAAACACTTTTTTTATGATGGTCAAAAACAGGTATTGAAACATAAAATAGTTGATAAACTGTATCAACTTTTGTATCTCAGATATAAAATGTATTAAATAGCTTTTCTGTATTAAAAAAGTATAATTTTGTAAATGTATGTATTGTAGTTTATTCATGTAACTTGTCTTAGAGGAAAATCACAGAATGCCATGGAAAAGTGACCAGAAAAAAGAAAAAAAAGAGACTACAAACCTTGACAGAAAGCTACTAGAGGAGGGATACCAGAGGCAGGTAGGAAAGATTCCTTCTTTACAGTTTCTAATTTTTAAGAACTCTTAACCATAGGAAATAAATTGTGGGCTTGGTTATTTTATGTATTTGTTTTTACACCATGTAAACAGTGCCTGCAAAGCATGGCTAGCAGGATCACCTTTCTAGGGATCTCAATAAATGTTGAAGGCTGATTATGTCAAAAGGTGGAAGGAAGTGCAAAAACTGGTAAAACAGTTAGCTAGGATGTTCACTGGCTCTTTCTATTATACACACAAGGTTGCACAATCCTTCTACAGCTATCTATCTAGTCATGTCAAAGGTTCAATAGTGTAAAGTGCTTAAATCAGCACAATTACAATTTCGGGAATTAAATAGACATATGTGTACCTACATGTGTACATACGTATGTGTGGTAGTTTATAAATCTTGAAAGAATACAATGGGCTGCTGAAATTCTGTACTCTTAATACAACTCTTTGTTTCATTTTAAACATGAATGTTTTTTAACTCTGAAAAAATTTAACATTAAAAACTTGCATTCCTCCAGCATTCAAGAAATCAGCAAACCAGCCTTAAAAACTTCATTTCTTCACCAGTTTTTTCTCCTCTCCAAGCCCAAATAACCTTCAAGTCACACACATGAACTAGTGCCACACCGTCTATTTGTTTTTACTGACAGGAGACTGAAAAAAGAAATAAACTGATGCTCCAAATCTGAAAATAGGGGAAACAATAAAGGTTTGGTAAAGAGGAAAATGGTTTTAGATACAAGCATTCATTTTAAACACCTACTAAAGATCTCCGAGGAATTTCAGCTATTAGATGAGACTTCATTTAATCAAGTGTAGGTCACTTTGAAATAAGTCAAGTGAATCTAGCAGGGACTTCTGTTGGAATGGTAAATGTCATTTTTAGGAAGCAAAAAAGTTACACTGAGGGCTTTGCCACAAGATCTATTATTCTAAGTAATTTACACCAAATGGTACCATCCCATGTATTCCACTTACGGTAGAATGTATTCAAAGGTACAAGACAGAAACACAGAGTGCCAATTTTGAATAGGACAGTACCTACAAAGCTTGAATTCTCTTTTGGAATCCAATTATCATAGTCTGTTGAGAGATACTGAATTCTTATCTATCTAATAAAGATGGAGATGGATGCATGTGAGTGATTGTTCAATAGAGATATATAGTCAAACCATCTGTGACTACAACAAGGTAAAATGTCTGATGAATTAGTCAGTGAAGTGGAAATACCCAAATGTGGTCCTGTGACTACTTGTCACTTATACAAGTTAAATTTATGAGCAGAATAAAGAAATATTCATAGGTATGTTGGTGAGATGTTAAGGTTTCTAATGATATAAACTCCTAAAGTATCAACCTTTTAAGAACTGCAAAACATTGGGTTGTCAGAAAAGTCATGACGCATTTTTGCAACGAAAAACAGAAAAAATACGTCATGACTTTTCCAATAATCCAATCTTTTCTAAATATCTTCTAGAACTATGGCATTTCAGTGTAATGTTAAACATATAAAAACATATCCTCTATCATAAATGTGATTTGCTCTCTAAAATTTCCATCAAGTAATTTTATGGATTATTTAAACTTTCATAAAACCAGAGCAAAAAAAAGGGGCCAGTTTTATATAAGTAACATACATAAATCGTAAACTCACTGATACATATTTTTAAAGTATATAATCTTTTAAATAATTAACTTTCCAATAAGATGGTAACTTAAGCACAGGCATTTAAGAGTCAGCATCTTCTCTTCTCGTAATAACTGAAGTGACTAAAGAACTGAAAACCAAGAGTTACCCTAGCACTGAAGGAGCCCATCACATTACAAAAACAGTGTAGAAATTTCAGCTAGATCCACTGTATCTGGTCTGGTTACAAGGAAAATTTCTTTCAATGAATTTGCACTGCCCATTGTGCAAAAAAAAAAGCTCTGGAGGGTGAGTGGGCTCACGTAGGGGAAATCCTGTGAGATATGGCTAGCATCACCTCTCGTGAAGAGCTGAGGTGTGTGGATAGGGGCAGGTCCAGGAGAAATGAGACGGTGTGACTCGCACCCATTCGGTACAGGAGGACCAACAGTATTAGGAAGCAGATATGCTGGGAAGGTTATATGGAAAGCTACAGGCACAGATAAGCCAGGCAAGTTCGATTACAAAGAAAGCAGGGGATACAATACTAATAAGGTAAGGCAGTATTTACGATACAAAAAAGTCATGAACTTGCATAAAAAAGGATCAACTAAGGTTGAAATCTACAATAAAGATATAATAGGCATGAGCTTTTATGTATCAAATAAAGCAAAATGGCCAAAAAAAAAAAAACTCATTAAAAATGAAGAGAAACAGAATAGAGGAAGATGGAAATTTTTACAGGCCTTTCAAATATATGAAAATGTCAACAGGCTTAAAAAGAATACTGGGGATTTCAATCAGTGATTCCCAAAGTGTCCTATTTGCTTGAGAACGCTTGGAAATGGGGAGCGGGGAGGGGGAGGTGCTTGAGTTGCCAGAAAGTCTGTTTAGAGTCTAAGGACAAGAGTCAGGGACACTAGGTATCCTAAAACATAAGGGACTGAAAAAGAGGAACTGCGGCCTCCACCATGCTCAGTAGTGCCCCAGTTGAATTCTACAGTCATCCAAATAATTAATAAAATTGAATTTGGCTTAATAGATACAGAGCAAATGCCGATACCTACAAATAAAGAATATACATTTTAATTAATACTACTGATCATTCATAAAAATGTTTCATCTATTACACAGGTGGTCTTCAAGTTGTAGTATCTGTAATCCAGAGAGTAAGGAAAACCTTTCTAAGGGATGTATGCAAGCCGTTATAATTGCAAAGGAGTCAATTTCAGGCTTGATATTTATTTGCCTGGAGAGGTACCTGAAGAATTTAAGAGGTATGATCACAAAAAATGGTGAATGTTTAAATAAAAACAAAGTTTTTACAGTAAAAGACACATTGCCATTAATCCCCCTCAAAATACTCCCCCTCACTTCGAACACACTTATCCCATCGTTCTTGCCACTTTCTGAAGCAGTTCTGGAAGTCCTCTTTCATGAGTGTCTTTAGTTGTGCTGTTGTGGCTGCCTCGATGTCCTGAATCGATTCAAAATGTTTACCTTTCATGGTCATTTTGACTTTGGGGAAGAGCCAGAAGTCTCACGGCGCCAGATCCAGTGAATAAGGTGGATGAGGACACACTATAATGTTTTTATTTGACAGAAATTGCCTTACCAGAAGCGATATGTGACACAGAGCCTTTCTGTTGTGATCACAAAACACAATGAATGCTGCTGCCAAGTGCCATCCAAAGGAACAGCAGGGATATTTAATAGGGGGAGCGGTACATCGAACCTTAGTAACATTGTGTGACAAGTTTCAACTTTGGTGCATTCAGGTGTGAGCTATGGTTGAGAGGTGTGTTTTAAAGTGTGCCACAAATCATCCTCCATCATGACAACGCTCCATGTCACACATCGCTTCTGGTATGGCAATTTCTGTCAAATAAAAACATTTCGGTGTGTCCTCATCCACCTTATTCACTAGATCTGGCACTGTGCAACTTCTGGCTCTTCCCCAAAGTCAAATGATTCAGGACATCAAGGCAGCCACGACAGCCCAAATAAAGACACTAACTAAAGAGGACTTCTAGAACTGCTTCAGAAAGTGGCAAGAACAATGGGATAAGTGAATTTGACATGAGGAGGAGTATTTTGAGGGGGATTAATGACAATGTGTCTTTTATTGTAATTTTTTTTTTTAGCTGCGCCATCCTGCCACCTGTTGGCAGCTCAGCGGCAGCTCAGCTGGGGCCAGGCATCGAACTGCTGTTGATCAGAGTTCTAGCACTCTTGAGCGAGCTCTTAACCAACTGAGTCACTCAGCCGGCCCTATTATAATTTTGTTTTAATTTAAGCATTCACCATATTGTTTGATCACACCTTGTAATTACATTAAAATAAAATACTCTAGGGAAAGTGAAATGAAAATACAAGTTTCAAAGAGAACATAAAATAATGTGAAATATCCTATTTCAGAGTTTTTAAATTTATTTGTAAATAAATTATGGTGAGCATAAAATTACTAAGACATTTATTACTTATTATTATTGGACATTAAAAATTATGATTTAGCATCTTTAGTCAAAATGTCAGTATTTGTAATACACTGAAAATTAATCTTCTGAAACTATTTTTTACTTGTGATGAAAAGCATTAGATTTGAACTAAAAAATATATGAGGGAGATTTAGTTTATCAAAATTCTTTTAGTGAGAACATAAGTAAAAAAATTTGAAGACCGGTGTAAAAAATGCAAAGAAAATCTCAAATCCTTAAAAGACTAACATTCACGTCACATTAACTGGTTTAACTGGATTGAGCCTAAAAAAATAAAATCTGCAGTCACACTGTATACAGGATATTGATTTAAAAGGAATACCCACACATATAATAGGGAGAAAGCTGTATCCAGCAGTACATTAAGAGTCATAATTATGTCCAAGAAAAATAAGCAACGATGGATTAATTCAATTAGAGCAAAGGTTACTAATCAGAAAAGAGAAAAAAAAATAAACTAAGGAGGTAAGATTTGAAAACATATGTAACACAGAGACCTAATTCTAGTCTAATAAAGAAAAAAATAAAAACAATAAATATAGAAACTTCAGGATAAGAAAAAGGCAGTTACATTTAGGCAGAATAATATAAAAAATTCAAGGTGCTAGAAAGAATGGAAAACTAGGTTATAGCCTCTACTCTATAATTTACCCACAAAGCAAAAATCTCTTGAAATTTGCGAAATTAAAAAGTCCATTCAAGAAATCCACCCCTCCTTCCACTTGGGTGTCTAGTATTAAAATGAACTCCTCTTTTAACTTTTAGAGAAAGTTTAATTGGAAATAGTGGTAGAGAAGGAGAGTCCAGAGAAATGTATTTCATTAAAATGAAAATGAAATGACTATCTTAATCATGTCTGGTTACAACAATGATTTAATGAGGTTTTAAAATAAAAATGGACTTTGGAATATAATTTTTAAGAAAATGAGCAAATAAGATATGATACACTGTGATACCCTAAAGAATGATCTATTCATCTATGATTACCTCAATGACATTTTCATTTATTAGGAAGTACTTATTTTTATAAATAACCTACTTAACTTATAATAGATTTATATATAAGTAATAATATACTTATTTTATATATATTTGAGAAAAATCACCATATAGATACACTATATAGTGGCATATTTACTTTGCTAACAGTGAAAGGCCACTTTAAAATATTTTTCGATAATCTGAATGTTCTTGCATCATCCCTATTACAGTCAAGTTTTTATTATCTAAGCATGTTTTAGATCTTTATTTTCCTCCTCCCCTTGGCTGTCCAGCACTTGGTCATTTCACTGCTCTTTAAAAATTCAAGAAAACAGTCAAGGAAACAAATGCACATAAAATTTAGGCCAGTATAATTTTATTCTTATTGAAAAATACGGTCAATTCTGTTACCAGAGGATTTCTATATGGGAAAAACAATACCAATCTTTGTTTAAATCTATTAAAATATTGTTCCAAATCTAACTCTGTAATCATCTTATCAAATGAAATAGTTTCAGTGCTGTGTAACTCAATGTATTGCAATTTGCCTGGGGAATTCGGGGAGTTTTGCTTTGAGGCTACCTCCCTAAAGGCTTGCAAGCTTCAAAAAGTCTCACAGCTGACCCATTTCAATGGTTAAGTGTTTTGAGAGACTCCTGCATAATAGATACATACACACCAGTGCAAATCTCTAATGGCAAACTCTAGCGGGGTGATTGCAAAAGCTCCAGCTCCAAAGCATGGCAGTCCTTACCAATGCATTTTATTTGCACTTCTGGCCGGGATTAACCAAGGATCCTTTCAATTCCTAGGACTCTTTTCTCTCCTCTTACCAGTCGTTAAAGTTTTTGTTCCCTTTCCTCTCCCCATTTTGAACTTATACACATCCTATTCCATCGTCTAGTGTAGAAAGTGGTAGGTTGGAGGTCCAGATATTTAACCAAAGAAGCTGTATTACTAGCTTCAGAACTGAGAATGAATATTATGGTATTGTTCTTACGTTATTCTGTGGGTTAAACAGGATTTTGTGGATTACGATGGCAAACTATGGTATTGTGAGTAAACACTTTTTGAGTTCTAAGCAAACTTTTAAAATATACATAATTGGGGGTTGCCTTTGTTAGCTTTAAATGATTTTTGATCAAATTTACAACACAGCATTTACATAGTATCCTCACTATTTAATAAACAAGTCACTTAGGAGGTGAGTATAGCCAGATAAATGACTTTAGGGGCCCAGCATAAAACTTGTTCCTACAGAATCCCTCCATACTTTTTAATGATGACCTTACCCAAGGGATAAATCAGTATTCATGGCCACTTGAGATTCTTTCCAACTCTACGATTCTATTACTTATTTCTAAAAATGGCCCAGTCCCTGCTGGATATTTTGTAATTAAAAAATTCAAATTTATAGGAACTCTTCCAAATGTCTTGGGATATCTGACACAACAGAAGGGAAAACATTATTAAAATCACTCCTTTATATTTATGTTATAAAGCAGGACTTTACACATATTACACAGACTAGAAAGATAGCTATTTTATTTTCTCTAAGCAGATGCCATGATTTTAACAAAATATTGGTCCAATAGAGAGACTTCTGGGTAAGAATCCAGAACTGGCTTCTAGTTCTCTTTCTACCAATACCTACCTATGTCCACAAATTTCTTAAATTCTCTAGGTTTTAATTCTTAATGATCTTGATAAGTCCTTCACTATCTAAAGTTATATAACTCTTTTGAACTTTAACATGTGAAATTTGAATTACATACATTGAAAATGTGACAATTAATGCTTTACTTTTATTTTATTATTGTAAAATATTGAAATTGGGGCTTATGGTAGCAGAGCTTAATACTAAACAAAACAGAGATATACAATAGGCTTTTTTAAGGATTTTATTCATGGAGAAACTCATATGTTTAGCATCAATATTCAAAAATAAAAATTACTGTTAGAAATACACTTCCATTGGAGATTTGCACAAATAAACACAAGCTTTTAAAAAAACAGTTGATGACCCTTCTGGCTAACTACATAAAAGAAATCCTCAAATCATATCATCACTGATTCACTGATCTTTGTTTTAAATTATTTATTTTAGACATCAATATTGAGGGGTTTTTTTAACCTCAAAGTAATTGGCCAGTAGTTCAAAACAGATAAATTAGTGACAATTATTACCAGAAACAAAGAAGATAAAATGTTAATAGGCTAATTAAAATACACACACACACACACACACACACACACACACACATACAGATTTTTTTGTATGTTTGTTTTCAATTTACTTCAAGGCTCCTGGGAAATAATTACAGAACTTGTGGGTACAAAGCCTAATGGAGTACTAAAGGGGGGCCTACTAAAATTAATATGTCAAGTCGGGTTATTTATTCCTAAAGAAATCAACACAACTGAAAAAGTAGTTTGTAAAAAACGGAATGCTTTTATTTTCAGAAAAAGTTCCATGCAGATATAGACAAAGAACACAGTTCTCTGGTCAGTCATAATGTGAACGTGAAAAGAGGGATGTTATATTTCAGTTTAAATACAAGTACCACAGAAGAATTTCAGAGCTGAAAAAACTCACTGAGATCTTCTATTCCAAACCAACCATGTATAAAGGTCTTTTTAGTTACGGTATTATTTAGAATTTTGTTATTCAACTCAAGTTAGGTAGTTGGCAGCAGAATACAGATTAGAACCCACTCCTCTGACAGCCAGTGCAGTACATTTTGTCCTTATACAACACTGCCCCATGTAAAGCAGAAATTTGACCATTGTCAGATATACCGGGAATCCTAACTCTCTAGGAAAACATATTAACAAAGTAACTTTTAAAAAATTATTCAACTTATTGGGGTGATGTTGGTTAATTATATAGGTTTCAAGTGTATGAGTCTATAATACACCATCCGTATACTGCATTGAGCGTTCACCACCCAAAATCAAGTCTCATTCCATCACTGTATATTTGACCCCCTTTACCGTTTTCTACCTGTCCCCACTTTCCATCTGCTAACCACCATACTGCTCTATCTATGAGGTTCTGTTTGTCTTGTTTGATCATTTGTTGCTTTCAGTTTTATATCCCACCTGAGTGAAATCAAATGGTTCTTGACTGTTTTTCATCTGACTTATTTCACGTAGCATGATATTCTCAAGATCCATTGTTGTTGTTCAACCGGCACTTTAATCTTTTCTGATGGCTGAGTAATAGCCATTGCATATGTGTACCATATCTTCTTTAACCAATGATCTATCCAAGGACACTTCAGTTGTTTCCATATCTTGGCCACTGTAAATAATGCTATAATGAACATAGGGGTAATATATCTTTACAGATAAATGTTTTCAGATTTTGGGGTAGATACCCAGAAGAGGGATTGCTGGGTCAAATGGTAATTCTATTCTTAATTTTTTAAGGAACCTCCATACTATTTTCCATAGTGGCTGTACCAATTTACATTCCCACCAGCTGTGCATGAGGGTTCCTTTTTCTCCACAGCCTCTCCAACGCTTGTTATTTCTTGTCTTATTGAGAATAGCCATTCTAACAGGTAAACAAAGTAACTTGTGTTTTTAAAAGAAGTGTGAGAAACTAGGTATTTAATGAGTAAATGGTGGTGAAGCATTTTTATGCCTTGTATTTGTTGCGACTGAGCTCAAAACATTTTTGAACTAGCAAACTTTTTTCTATAAATTTACTATTAATGTTATCAGGAATTTAAGTTTTATAGGTCAGATCATCACCCCTCCCCTTCTTCCTGTGCAACCTGAGGAATTAGAGAGAGATAAGACTTGGGTCTCTCTGCCTTCCTTAGAGAGCAGTGAACTTCAAGCTCATTTCAAGTGAACACGGTATAAATGCACACAAAACAGGAAGTAAGCTGAGGAACAGAGGTGAGGACATAGCACCCAACCCAAATTCTCGCAGGCCTTTCATTTTTTTTTTTTTTCTTAAAGATTTTATTGGGGAATCGGGGAAGGGGAACAGGCAAGCTGCTGTTGTTTTGTTCTTCAGTCTAGTTGTGGAGGACATTGCTTCACTGGCCCAAGTTGGCACCATCATTGTGCTCTTCCCGGGCGAGGCACAT
>NW_017731639.1:437062-480909 GCF_001890085.2 Hipposideros armiger
TCAGCATCTTAGCTGTAGAGGACAGCGTCACTGGCCCTCATATGTGGGATCCGAACCGGGGCCCTCTGGCATCCCAAGCCAGTTCTTAACCAATGCACATCTCAGCCGGCCCAGGCTTTTCATTTTTTAAAATATTCTTTGTAGAAAAGTATTCTGCAGTAAACTTCAGATATACATTTTCATACAGTAATAAAATAAATTGGTTTATTTTGTAATATTTATATTTATAATACTGGTTTTAGAAGATCTGTCAAATATTTGTTTAAAATTCCTATTATTTAATGAAAATCAATTATAATTGTGAATGGTATATAAACAAGACAGAAAGGAAAAGGTTTGTAATTAAAATATATCTCCCTCCCCCAACCAGCTCCTGGGCTGAAGTGAAGAAGATGTGAGCAAGTCACACACACCCTGGGACAAACATGGACTCTAAAAACGTAGAGGTTGAGATGCCCACTTTCTTCAGGTAATAAAAATAAGTCACCAGTTTAAGAGAAGGCTGACTGATGACTGAAGGACATAAGTGGGCATTCTCTTACCTCTGAATGAGAAATCTCAGTAGATGACCCTCATCTATAAACACTGCAAAATATCTGAGTGGTACAAAGTTCCTGATTCAGAGTCCCTTCCTATTCTCCACCCCTTACCCCTGAAAAGGTACAGACCATGCTAACACTGTATAAGATTGGATATTTACAGGGTGCGTGTTCATAGAGGAAGGTTTAAACTATATTCCATATGATTATAGTTCATAGATGTACTCTCCTCCTAGAAGGGCTGACACAAAAGAGAATCAGAAGCCAGGTATACTCTACCCTGAAAGGGTCTTTCCCATATCTGGTTAACCCATGGCTGCCCTCAGAAAAGGATCTCATCCATTACTCCTTGGGAATGGAACACTTTAGACTTCAGTGTATCTATCGTGTATTGTCTTGAAAGATGATGATCTCTTAAAATTCTTGACCTAGATATCTACTCATTCCTATGGGGAAATATTTCATGTGTTTATTAAAATATAGTTTTTGTTTAAAAAAACTACTTTCTGGTATGTATAGATATTTCAATTTGGCAACTTATACTGAAAGCCAAGGGTAAGTTTTTGAGTAAATTATAAATAAGCTTTGTGCATCATCATAAAATGTATGTATCCTATCACTTACTTTCTTCATTAAAAAATAGTTTATACGTTTAAGACTTACAGGGAAATTGAGAGGCAACAGACCATACTCAAAGTTTATCATGCCTACTGACTGTAGTATACTCTATGACACTCAATACCTGGAGTATGGCAGTCTCAACAGTTTATTTCTGTTTCGTTTTTCAAATTGTAAACATAAAAACGAAGTATAAAAAGTAAATTTTAATTTCCCCTATGACTGAATAGCAAACATTCAAAATTCTATGGCTCTTACTGGAATTTCCCATAATGTGAGGCTCAGGAAAAAAGCAGCATACTTCAGTTGTGGCGGATAAAATGTCTTTAAAAGAATAGGAGCATGAAAGTATCAACACTCAATTCTAATGTATCTAAAGACACTGAGGAGTTGGAAAACAAAAAAACAGGACAGCAAAGAAAACCATTTTTTTACCTTTTTGTTCTATGCTACTCCCTTTTCCTCTGTATTGGGTTGAATGGCGTCTCTCCAAAATTCACGTCCACCTAAAACCTCAGAATGTGACCTTATTTGGAAATGAGGTCTTTGCAGATGGAATGATCTGCAGTAAGTGAACATGAGGTCAGACTGGATTAACATGGGCCCTAAATCCAATGACTGGTGTCTTCCTAGGATGAATAAATAACGAGATGAGAAGAGGATGTACAGAGACACAGAGGGAAGACCGCCATGCAAAGACGAAGGTAGAGATTGGAGTGATGCAGGTACAAGCCAAAGAATGCTGGACCACCAGAAGCTGGAAGAGGCAAAGAAAGGCTTTCCTCAAGCCTTCTGAGGAAGCATGGCCCTGCTGATGCCTTGACTTTGGGCTTGTAGCCTCTGAAATTGTGGGAGAATAAATCCCTGTTGTTTTAAGCCACCCAATTAATAGTAATTTGTCATAGTGCTAGGGAACTACACACCTCAAATGCCTAAGAACGCAGGCAATGAAGAACTGCATCTTTCTTGGGCCAGTACAGTACTTTGTTTTGCTTTGTTTTCATCTATTCTTTGGTGATTTACACTAAAACTTGAATTAAGCTATCAGCCTAACAGCCTCATACTATTACGCAAATGGTTATTGTATTTTGGTTTCAACCTTCAATAATGATTTAGCTTTGTCTATGTTTAGCAACATTTGATATAGAAATGAGACCTGGATCGAATTTGGGCCTCTAATATAAGAAATAAGACAAAGCTTTCTCAATAAAAATTTAAAAAATAATTATAGCTATAAGGAATTGGTGTTTAATGAATTGTTGTAAGCATTATAAGAACTATTGTTTTATAAGAACTATTGTGTGATAAGAACTGTTATTTGACTTACTTTCTTACTATACTGTGTACTTACTAGTGAACTTATATTAATAAAGCACTGATGTCAAATATAGTAGGACTCAATAAATATTTATTAAATTAAATAGAATATCCTAGCAGTGTGCTATTTTTATAAATAGCTGGGGAGAGTGATTTCCAATTCCTTAAGATTTATTTGCCCCCAAAAGTATTTTAGTGTTTTATTTTAGCAATTTGAATAAAACCACTACAAACATTTATTTTACTACACTTAAGCTCTTTCCTTAAGGAAGACTTAACTTAATGTTATTAGAAAATACCTATAATGGTTACATAAATATTTTCCTCAACTCTCCTATGAGTTATTCATCAATATGCCCTTCTCTGCCCCAACCCCAAAAAACTTCAATGGCATTATCACAGAAATTCTGTCTCTAAAATATGTCAAAAGACCTTCAAAGACTGAAACCTAGTTAATTCAGGGAACAAACATTAAAAGAATAAACACACTTAAGGCGGGTAATATTGAGCACTGCGGGGAGGAAGGGAAGCACATTTAAAAACTTCGAATTCAACAAACAAAAAATACAAATATATTCATGTTACTTGGATACAAAATGATATTAAATGGTTTCGAGATAGTATGGTTATAAGATAAAAACTAGTACAATACAGGATTATGATTCTCTCACAGAATCTATCTGAAAGCATATATTTCCCTGAAATCATCTTTCTGTGGCATGAAAAGCCCTAAAAGCTTTTATTCTGTAATTTTATAACTTTTAAAGATCTAAAGCAACACCATGTAGAACTACATATTAATGGCATGCTCGGCAGAAGTCTGGCTCATATTTTAGTATGTTACTACTTTTAATTCATTCTGAGATTAAATGAATCGGAAAATTTTCTCTAGAAAGTTTTAAATCACAAAAGTTACAGTGATATCAGTATGACTTTGAATCATAGATGAATATTTTATATTTTTAGGAAACTCATTATCTCATGAATACAGTATTTCCAGCTTTCATTCCTTCAACTGTGAGGGAAACATCTGTACATCTAAAATCTAAAGGTTAATGATTCACTGACTATTAGACATGTTTATAAAATGTGGCAATTTCTTGGTCTATTTAAGAACATTTATTCTTTAATATTTTATTAATCATAGTAAGGGACTCTGTTACATGTAATGAATACCTTTTTTTTTTCTGTGAAAGAAACAATAACAAAATTCACAAATAAGAGATACTTAGACTAAAAATATTCCACCACTTGCACCCTTCTACTAAAATAAAACAAATATACTGGCAACAGATGCAATGAGTAATATTCTTACAGAGTAAAATTCAGACAATATTAGTGGGTCATCTATAGTTTTTGTAATGGTTTCATGCAATGATTCTCTTTACGTGGCATTAGATTTCAAGATGGTTTCACAGAATCAGACAGAAAAACACTGATTTTTTTTTGCTTTTAAATCGCAAAATGGTAATATACTTATTTAAATTCACAAGACTACTGAGAGCTAGAAAACTTTACTTTAAAAATTGCATTTCAATATTTGTTTCAACTATTACAAAAATATCAAATGAATTTTAAGGGATCCTTTTCCAACACAATTTTAACAGTACGTTTGTAACTTCTCAAGAACTTGAACTAGAAGACAGACCTGAAGGGTGGGCAGTCAGTCAATAAACTTCCCTGCTGAGACAAAAGTGTTCTAAGTACAGGTGTTCTAGGAGAAAAGGGTTACTGAAAAATAAAACAAGCAAACAAACAAAACTCCAAACAAAAGACATAGTCTCTGATCTTGATTTGCCATCCAAAAAAAGTGATGGAATAAATAATTTAACCAATTATATCTGTATGTGAAAGCAACCTGCTAAGAGCTCAGAGAAGGCTGTAATGAGTATGTGAGGTAGTCTGCAACCATTTGCTGCAAGAAATGAGTTAAGAAGTTAACAACTGACAAGGAAACAAGAAGCTATGCTAATAGAGATGACCTATATCATAGCTGAGCATATCATAGTCAAAAGAGCACCATATGATCTCACTTATATGTGGAATTCAAAGAACAGAAGAAACAAGCAAACAAAACAGAAATAGACTCAGAGACACAGAGGAAAAAACTGATAGTTGCTAGATGGGAAGGGGATTGGAGGATGGGGGAGAAGGTGAAGGGATTAAAAAGTACAAATTGGTAGTCACAAAATATCACAGGGATGAGAAATATAGTATGGGGAATATAATCAATGATGTTATATAGATTATGTAGGGTGCCACATGGGCACTGGACTTATCTGGGGGATCACTTCATAGATGGTATAGATGCCTGACTGCTGCACTGTACACTTGAAGCTGATGCAGAATAATATTGAATGTCAAAATAAACAAACACACACACACACACACACACACACACACACACGGTGCCAAAAAATGCATATACATTTTAAGAAAAAAAACGGTATTAAAATTGTAATACTCAATATATACAGATAACAAAAGATGAATACAAGTCACGTTTGACTTCTGCAATTACAAGAGGTGTTCAAAGTGGTTACCATCAGTGTCCAGACACTTTTGATTATGGTGAACTACTGCTTGAGCAACGCTGACCAACATGTCCACATTGGGAAAGTCATGACACATTTTTGCATTGAAAAACATGTGTGTGTGTGTATATATATATATACATATATGTATATATATATATATATATTTCACACACACACACACAGGATGTAAAGTACAGCATAGGGAATAGAGTCAATGGTATAGTAACAGCTATATATAATGTCACAAGGGTAGTAGACTGGGAGGGGGTTATCACTTTGTCAGATATATAAAGCATTATGTTGTTTTGTACACCTGAAACTAACACACACGCGCACACACACACACACACACACCCCAAACTGGGGCTCAGATGCAATTTTTAGTCCTGGATCTGTCAATATTAGCTGTGTAAACTAAAAAAAAATCACTTAGTCTTTTCGGATCTTGTGTGTCCTCATTCATTCAACTCAGCAAGTATTAATTGAGCACCACCACCAAGTACCAGGCAGTCTTCTAAGCTCTAAAGATATTAAAGTGAAGCGAAATTCCTGTTTCTGTGATGCTTACATTGATAAGCTGCAAATAATATAAGAAATTTAAGAGCAAGTCATGAACTGAAAATAATAGTAGGAAAAGCTGGTTTCTCTACCTCTACTATCTTCCTTTAATAATTCATCTACCAGAGAGAAATCTCCCCCCAACACAGTCTATATCAGTGTGTTCTATGCCAAATCCCCAGTGGATCCCAAATGAAAACCTCAACCCTTTCATCTCAGAGGTTCAAGGTCCTCTATGTCCTGGTTTCAACCAATTTTTCTAGCCTTATCTCCCAAAATTCTCTTTCATGAACTTCATGCTTCAAGTCGGTTATGTGATTCTCAAATATCCTGCACACATACCAACTTTTAAAACTTGGTTCATGTGCCTCCCTCTGCCTGGAATAACTTCTCTCTGTCAATTATCCACAATTCTGCCCTTTATTCTTTCAGGCTCCGATACTTTCTTGATATGATTTTCTGAGCGGGAGAGAGAGAGAAAGATCAAAGTGATTCCCAAGAAAGAAAATTTGCCTTTTTGGATTGAAGAAGAAAATTAAAGGCAGGGAAAGCTAGTGAGGAAGATATTATAAACAAAATATAATTGTGATTACATTACAATAGGTAGATGCAAAAAAACACCTGGTTTGTAGAGTCAGCACTTTATGATTACTGATTCAGTATATCCATAAATTGGAAGAAATTAGTATAAACGGACTCAAAATTATAGGATTATGAGTAGGATGATAAAGAGCATTCCCGATGGCACACAGTACATTATCAATAAATGTAAATTTATTTTTTTTAATTTAGGAAATAATTTTTCTTAAGAAATAGATTCCTAAATTATGCTAGAGTTAAATATTATCTATTGAGTTCTAATTTTATAGGCAGATAAAAAATGTGCTACAGTAATCATGACTAGGTACGACATCTTAAACTCAGTGAGTACCGGTTTTAAAAAATACCATCTTAAAAAGAAATCGGGTTCAACACTAATGAACAATTTCACTCAAATATATAAAATGGGTTCTATTTAAGGGAAGTAGGGGTGATGTGGTAAATAGCATGTATACAACAATATCATAATTATTATAATGGTTTCTTAATTTTAGATCTCTTGCGTTATTTAAGAGAAAGAAAATATTACAGGGACAGCTAAACACCACTACCACTCCTCCCATCATCTCTCCCTCCTCCTCTCCTTCCTCCCGCCCTTTCACAGACGAGCACTAACGTGCAATTGATGGACATCTTTCTCAGGCATAGAATTTTCGTATTTTACTGTGTACTTTAGCTCACCACCTCGACTATTTTAGCCCATAGTAAAAGCAGGCTTATTTTCATGGCTGACGCATATTTTGGCAATGTGAATCAGACTCTCAGACATGGGCATTTCATTAGATTATGGCTGACTAAATCTTAAAAAGAAAAAAAAAAGTATAACAGAATAATTCTCCCATAGAGAGCTGTCTCATACAGAATTTTATTCTTAGTGAACTTAAGATATAGAGGAATAATCTGATATATTGTCTCAAATGTACCTTTATTCAATTCTAAGTTCCTCTCTCCTATGGTCATGATGGCAATCTATTGTGTTACCAGAGCCTAGAACCAGTTATCTCTGTTTCAGAGTGTTTCCATTTCCACACTGCAGAGATTAATAACATCTTCGAGTTCTCTCCATCCAATAAGATACCTCATTAGAGGCTAAAGTACACCCTAGGCATTTAGAGGTAGCGATCATGTTATTGCTAATTGAGATAGTCCTGAAAACAGGAATTAGACAAAAATTTTACAAAATACACAGAAGGAAATGTTTTCAAGTGAAAAGCTACTACCCACCTTCTCCACAAATGTATTTTTAAAATCTGTAATATTTAATTCTACCCATGTTCTGCCTCAACTAAGGTGGAAAGACATTAAGTTTACAACTCTAATGCCTAGCTCTTGAGAAACTGAGGCACTGCTGAAATATTATTAGTAAGCATTTTAATAAACCAGGCGCTCATACCGATGTCTGAGAATGAAAGTAAAAGAATTTGTTTCCATTTATGAAAATCCTGGCACCTTGAATCTCTTTTCCTAACTGGAAGCATAAAAGAAAAGATTGAGCTTAGCTTTCTGTAAGAAACGTAATATGCATGAAATTTAAATATTACTTTAAGGAGATCAAACATATTATCATACACTCACAGACCTCAATAGTTTTTAAAAGGCTAAGAATCATTTAAAATAAACAACGGTATGTTAAAAACAACTGTACAGGTTTAGTTTCTAAATTTCTAAATTTCATTGTTCTGCCCATTAAGGACACCACTTGGGTTCAGTCCTTATTCTTGACATGTGAAAGAGGCTATAACATAATGTCACTCAACTCTTTAAAATACCAGAATTCACCCAGCTGAATATCACTGCCTTCAGACTGGCCATCTCAGGAGTTACTGTCTTTTACAGATGATACAGGCATTTCTGAATATAACATGGAAACTTCTCTTTTGAAAAGGCCTCACAGACTATATTTAACTGTGGTAAATTCTCTCTGAGTACAGATCTAATTTTCTGAAATAGCCAAACGTTGGTTCCTCAAGCCTGTGAAGGAAGGTAAACAATCAAACTAGCTAAATTGGTATTTAATCAAGATGAGACATGCCTATAGAACAAGAAATATTTTTATCTGTCTTGCAAATAAACTCGATTTCAAAGAGCGGTTTCAAATTTTGGTTAAGGTACTAAGATGGAATGTGTGAATAGTAGTAATCAATTCATGATGAGTACAACCACCTTCACTTTCAGAATCTTTATTACATCCAAAGACCAACATAGCGAGCATACAGAGTCTAAATAGAGTATATGAACCATTTCCCTGGAAGCTGGTGAGTAATGGTGATCCTTTCCTAGAGTTCCTCTGCAGCAATGCTTTCTCTTCTTATTCCTAAGGCAAGCTGAATTAACCAAAAAAGCCAGCATGGAGCCCAACTCCCCCAGCCAATGACACCTTCACTGGCAAACAAATGCAAAGAAGCAGGATATGTACATAAAAATAAGCTCACCCAGTAGCACAAAATGTAAAAAGGTATATACTTTACTGTGCAGGCTTATTTTATTACCATCTTCAGTTTGAATTTTTTTTTTTCTCAAGAATTTTGAATCCACCGAAGAAATTCTAGAGAGCCTCTCTACAAAAATCTATATTGTTTTAAACCATTAACCTGGTTGGTTTACTTCCCTCCTCTCAGTGCTACAACTGAAAGTCAAAGGACTATTCCAAGGTCACACCAGCAGGCAATAGTTCAGATGCTAATTTACTTGACTTCCTAAGCAGCAGTTCTTAGCAGACCAAAACTATAAAAAAACAAGACCACCAATAGATTAGCCTTGGGCATAAAGAATAAACACAAACATAATTTATCATTTCGCCAGGTTCAATAAATACCATTTTGATGTGTTAATAGCCTTTAATAGTGAAGGCATTAGCCATCAATTAAATAAACAAACCATTAAATAGGGCACAGAAGTGTCAATAAAGGCATAATCTACTAATTTTCTAATCAATGGTGCTAATCATTGCTGGATATTAATCAGGGAATAGACATTAGCCATACCATAGATGATCATTTATTATCATGGTTTATTAAAAAAAAATCTAAAGAAGGTTAAAAACAAAAACAGAGTGCAATACTAAACACATATTCCCTCAAAAAGTAACGTTATAAATACTTCACCTTGGACAAATATGGAAATATCTGTAACATTCAACAGTTACAATATTTATGAAAGGTTTTATACTAGCATATTTCAATTCTACAACAGTAAAGAAAAGTTACATTTAAAGCAAAATTAGGGCTAAAGTTAAAACAAAACCCAATTTGACAGTTAAACTGGAGGCAGAATTCAGTGATGAAGGATATACAATTTGAGATTAGGACTAACATCCCTTTGTACTTTAGTAGCTGAATAACCTTATGCAAAATATTGAATGTCTTTAAACCTGAATTTTCTCATCTATAAAATAGGGTGTAAAGATATTTACTTCAAAAACCACCTGCTACATATTAAGTGATTTAACATGTCATAATCATCGTTTTTAATGCAAAAAGTAGGCTGGAAGCCAGGGGCTCTGAGGCCCAGTTCCTTCTTAAGGGAGGGCTGTGGCTGCTGTCCTGTCATTCCCTAGGGGGACAGGCCCATGTTTTAACTATGTGCTTCCCCTCTAACTAGCAACTGACTTAACTCTTCTATGTCTCAGCTTCCCCATCTTTAAAAGAGGCCTTGTAAGGATATTCAAATCCATGAGTTTTTCTGAATACAAGATGAAATGATATCTACATAAAGGGTTTGGCACAGAGATTAGCACTTACTAAATACTTGATAAATGTTAGCTCTCATTAGCCTTGCTTCTCCACTTATAAAATGTGTATGGAGTCTGGGTTAGGTGATTTTAGAGACTCTTCATTTCTAAAAATCTCTAATTCTATTCACTTTCATAGAAACAGTGAAGAAAACTGGTTTTTAAAATTTTGCGATTTTGTGAAGGTCAGTCAGGTGGGCAAGAGAACAGAAATATGGAGTTCCTTTTGTTTTCGTCTAGCAGTTCTCATCTATAAATCTTTTGGTAGCCAAAACACTGAAGGTATACTAGCTCTTTCTCCAAATGATCACAGTCGAAAATGCATCTTCCCTACTTTAGTCACCGATGTGTACCGGCTAAAAAGATTTAGAATCACAAATATCTTGTCAACATGTTTAAGTTTCAAATGTATCTATGCATGCAGTTGGAGCATTTTTTCTCTTACTTAAATTTAGTGTCATGATTCCTTGAACTACTGGCTTCTTTTAAATGCCCTTAATTGTGAAAATTAACATTTTCTTCACCTAAATACCTAGCACCTAATTGGAACTCAGCTACCCCAAATCTCACCTGACCGGATATGCAAAGAAATAGAGGTATTAGGTCAAACAGACTTTTGAGAGACCAAAATTAATAAAGCTAATAAAATTAGCTCAGAGAATAGTCTTTGCTCAGAACCTTTTTATTCCTACCAAAATTACAGCAAAAACAACAAAATACTCTGGGCTGTTAGGTGAGAAACAGTAATAAGAAGTAAAAGTTAACAGCATAACAAGGATGGGAAATGAAAAACTTATCTTAAAAGTCATACCTGCACTTGAACTGCTCACGTAATTCAAAATTCTTATAAGAAGGGCTGTGACATGGAGAACAGGTCTGGAAACACATAGTGCCACATTCGGATCACTGTCTACCATTGAATCCTTATGTAACCTTGAATTTACTTAACATCTCTAAGTCACAATTTTTCCATCAGTAAAATGGAGAAATGCCTTCTGAAAGGAATGTTGGTGAGAATAAAATAAAATGATATGTATAAAACATCTTGCATCGTTTAGGGCTTAAACATGAATAGATAACAGGAATATTAAAGCATTGTCTTGTGGGGCCTTAGATTGGGGTTACTTAGCCCTCAACAGCTCTATTACATTGTAACACAGAACAAAGTAAGTGATGTTCCCGATGATCTTCTGTTACCAAGAAGTTAAACTAAATATACTCATTCAATAAGCTTTCAATAAACATTTATTGAATAACTATTATTTTCTCAGCATTGTGGTTAGTTGTGGTAAATAAAGATGAATAGGACACAGCTGTGACCTGACAGAACTTGTTCGCCTAGTGGGAGAGAGAGGAGTGTAAGCAAATGATTATAGCGGTATACTTAGGTGCTGCAACCGAAACCTGTACCAGGTGCTATATAGAAGGGTACAAGACACAGCCAGCTCTGCGGTAGCCAGCTCTGCCCGGGGCAATCAGTAAAGACTGCAGAGAAGAAATGCCATGCATGTGGGCTCGTGGAAGATTTGTGAGAGGGTGAGAAAGGGCGTAAGTAGCACCAACTAAGGGAAAATGTTGAAGCAGGGGTGCGTGGGTGGAAAGGCATATGCTCAAAAGAGAAATGGAGTCGAGGTGGGATCATGATGGTTCTGGTAAAACATACAATGGAAACTGGACTTGCCCCAAAGACCACGATGAAGATTTCATGCAGGGATGTGCCACACTCAGAATTATGATTCAGAATGACTACTGTGATGATAGAGAGGAGGCCAGACAGAAGGCAGGGGGACCAGGTTAGAAGGCTGATGAAACACTCTAGGTACAGGATGAAAAGAGCCTGAACTTAGAAACAGAGGAGGGGGGGAGGTGAGGGAGTGGATAATTCACTTTAAACATATTTCGATTACATTTGTTTGTTAAATTAAAAGTTCTTAAAAGACTAAATCCTTTGCAGTCAAGAAAATTTGACTCTCCTGATGGAACTATTTTTGGTGATTTTGAGTTCCTCAGGTTTTAGTGTTCTATAATTCACAGCACGGTGATAGGGTGATTATCTCTGATAAAGTCTGAAATTACATTTTAGATATTTTGATAATGGACCAACTTTTTTCTTTCTTATGATAAAATTTGTACTTAGTTCTGATTAATTTGTAATAAAAAAGAATTCAGCAAAAAGTAAAGCATAAGCTACACTCTATATAATCAGTAATGTCTGACAGCTTTGCCTAGAAAAACAAAACTTGCAAGCAGCACTTAGCTGCTTTAACTGGAGCTTTCAAAAAAGGTTAGCTCTTGTACTGTGTTTAATAAAATTCTTCCTATTATTAAACAATACTTATTCAAATATTTAAGCAAAAATTCCATTTTAATGGAGTTGATATAAAATACATCACAAGGAAAATATTGGCCATAAAGTTAAATATAAACTATAAATCTTTGGGCTTTGTTTTAACATTTTAGGGGAAGTGATTAGTCTAAACCAGCAGCAACAGAACTTGAATAACCTTCAAGTAAACATACTTAGGCACTTGTTAAAACAAACATTATTCCCACTGCTAAAATTGAGGTTGGCAAGTCTCTCCTCTTAATAGCTTAAAAACTATTTGAAAAGTAGCAGAATAGTAGCTTCTTTACAAAGAGACTAATCATCGTCATTAAAAGATCCTTAAAAGCAAATACAGACTGGTGAGCCAGCCTGATTACCTTAATTTTTAATGAAGTAATATCTCCATATAGATATATCAATGTATGAAATAAATTTATGAAGGAAAACCTACTATCATTAGAAAGAAACTAATTTTCATTTTCATCTGCCTTTTGATGACCTACAGAGGAAATACCTGAAAACAAAAAGAAGTAACTATGATGAAGTGATATATAAAAATCTATCAGTAATAAACCAAGCAGGGGTGGCTGTCAGAAAATCGCCACATGGCTTTTTCCACCTCCATCAAGGTCACTTTACTGATGATGGGCTCAATAAGATGATAATGCATTTAACCACTTTCCTTGCATCTGACTTCCACCTCACAAATCCAAATGGCCTTGTTTAACTACCCTGGCCTTTCAGCATTTCCCTGAACAAAGCTAATTAAGGAGATGTACTGCCCCCTACTATCACAGGAATTGAAAGACAAATAAACTTTTAAGAGCACAGCCAGGTGTCTACTTCACTAATGTACAACTTTTAAGCAGGAGGTAAAATGAAATAATGGCTAAATAATTATAAAAGGTTAACAATGTCAAATTTGTTATACGCAGTAATTTTGTTTTATTTAAAAGCAAAGGCACAGAAAGCGTTCCAGAGCACATTTTACAGGCCTCACTCTGGACAGCAGGTCCTCTCTGCCTGCTAGAAATAGGAGAGGGAGAGAGGAGAGGGAGAGAGGGGGAGAGAGGGAGCGAGAGGGAGAGAGAGGGAGAGAGAGAGAGGGAGAGAGGGGGGGAACGCTGTGCAGAAACTAATATGAAAAAAATTCACTGAAATCCCCACATATCATTTTAATTAAAAGAAAAAATTAGGTTGATATATAGAAATAGAAAAAACTGAAGTGTTTTCTCTGCATTAGCTCTACATTAGTCATTTTGATATGCTCTATAATCCAGTCTGCCTTCTTAATGAATAAAACAAAATGTTTATGTGAAGCAGTATTTAATATCAAGAGAGGGGGGGTAATAATATGAGAGAAACTCTTTTTCTTTTAAATACCATAGAAGGTGGTTTCCCAAATCTAACTATAATTTAGATGTCATGTGTCCTGAAATATCTGTACTTTTCAATTATGATTCTTCCCTTGTGAAATGAATTTACCGTCAGTAACATCATGCCATAAATTGTTTCTGGGATATCAAATAGGTAGTTGTTTTCACCCTATTTAGTAAAAATTAAGAGTAGGTATTTCAAAACTTAAACACACAGAATTTGAACTTAGGTTTGTAACTAAAATCAACTTATAAACATCAATTTTAAAACAACTGGTTTCTTAAATATTAAATATATATACCATTTCAAACCTGCTAAAAATAAATATAATCAAATAATTTTTACACATCCAATTTTGACATGTCAAAAAACAAACAATACATTCCTAATACCTAATATGTAAACTGAGACTTCAATTCAGGTTACAAGGGCTTAGACATAAATGAGTAATAATACAACAACTTTTCATTTTAGACAAGACTACAATAAGAATCAGACAAACTTTATTCGTTTTATATTGCCTATTATTAGAGAAATGTGTAATGCCAAACAAACTGATAAATATAATGAGTGAATATCATGAATTTCTAATGTAAAACATCTCTTAGAAGACTTTTTGCTTTAAAATATGCAACATTTGAGGATATGGAATCACTTCATAGCCAAAATAGCATTTTGGATTGATAACTTAATATCTATAATTATGTGCTTTTAGACTTGTCCAGATCAATGTAACATGGCAAAAATCTTGCTAATAATCCTAATCTAAGCCTTTGGGAACCCTCGTCCTCCTCTGTCCTATTCCTCTAACAGCCCTCATCCTTCCATTCCTTTCTCTCTGTGGGGAAGTTCCACAATTTGTATTCATGACTGCTGTTGGGTTAGCCAAGAACTAGGTCACTGTAAGATCTAAGTCATTAAACATCAAATAGTTGTGACTTAGGTTTTTTAGCCATAACTATTTAAAAGTGCTGGTCTAACTCAGAAGGGTACAGCTTACTTTATGGTAAAAAACCAAACAAAACCAAAAAAAAACACCTACTACTGCCCCTAAATTACTTATTTACTTTTCTCACTTTGACATATCAACCTATGTCCTTCCTGATACCAAATTCACAACATCCAAACATCTTTAAGGAAGAATATCCTATTTTTCAAGTGTTCCGTGCTAAAGCACTCATATCTAGGATAAGATAGAATAATTACAGCCATACTTAAGTTTAAACTATATATGCATGTATGCTGTTACATATAAATATACCTGCACAAAGACAGAGTAAGAAATCCATAGTAAAGCAGTAATGTACCATATTAGTGTAGAGTCTAAACTTTTTTAACGAGGGAAAAGTTAATAAAAATGGCTCATTTAGTTAAAAATTTCAAACAAATACACTGTCCTTTACTTAGCATTTACATTTGGATTACTAGAAAGGTCGTTTGTTAAAAATCTTTATTCAGAATTGTTTAAAGTCTAGAAAACAAAGTAAATTATAAACATAAAGAGACTGATGTTCCAAAGCCCACTCTCTTAATTGCTGATCAGAGCTGAAAATAGATATTTTTTTCTCCACTAATTGAATGAGTCTTGTTAAACCTTTTGAAATGCACTTTAGAAAATGCAAGAATACAGCTTAGAACAGGTTCTTTAATTTGGGTCATTTTCTGTTACTTGCAGTAGTGATGGGTGCTTAGCAACGCTGTTCTGGTGGCCCTTTTAAGGAAATGAATACCTGGAATACAGCATTTTAATCTATTTTATGGCACTAATTATCAAGATCACTGTATTTAGACAGTGCCTCCTTTGCCACTTTCCTACATTATGAAAGAAAGACGTCCCGTGATAAATTGAATGTATTATTTCAGATGACAGAAGATCCTGTGCACCTCCTTACCAAGTTAAAAAAAAATGTAAGGACATAAAAAGTAACTGTAAATAGAAGCCTCAGAAAGGGTTAGTTTAAATGTTTAGACAAGGATCTTACACTGAAAATCAGTGTTCAGACATCTGTAAGAGTCCATGTTAAGTCACTTTTCTTTCACTAAATCTTTGAGAATTAAATTCTATTATGCCATACACTAGGCCACTGATATCTAAGAAATGTGATGTGACACAGCCAAAATGTGGTAAGGTTTTATTTGGTAAAGATCTGCTGAATATTTTAAATATTGATTTTATGAAAGAGGACTTGCACATGTGAAATGTTAACAAGACTATCATTGAAATCATGACCAAGTTATTCACTTCATATTTATTTTAAGGTGCTCAAATGATTAACTATCAGGAAGACAAGGAAACAAGGTAAAATATGGAGCTACTGAGTCGTTTTTTTCAGAAATCAATGTGCCATGATATACTCTGTAAATATGCCCAGTCACATCTTATCAATAATCAGTAAAACAGGTTTAAGAAACTAGTAATTAAAAATATTTGGCATACTCCTATTTTTTTCTCAATTATCATGGTTAACAGTACAACTCTTCCAACTTTTTTTTCATAATCACACATTTCATTTTAGATTTCATGTCCTAAAGGAGGAACGTGATGCTCTTACATGTCACCATTCTTCTCTATCTTCACAGCTAATAGAGATCAAGTGACTCCCTCTTTGTCTAGAACGTATCCTAACTTCAGTCTTTAATGGCCAATTTTTTAAAGCTTTTAAAACTTAGCCTCCAAAGATGAGAAAGGAACCAGGTTAACCACCTGCAATCATATTTTTTTTTAAAGTTTCAGTGTACTGATTAATGCATAATCAGCATCTCTTTAAATATACTTTATACTTGATTTCAAATTTACCATCTAATTGTGGAAATCACAGTACAAAATGGGATAACACCAAAATTTCTCAAGTTTTTTAACCTCTTAAGACAGAAGGACTCTGCTTGGGGTTTTGGAGTTGTGAACATTAGCGTTGCCTTTTAATGCCTAGGAATCGCTTAAAAAAAAAATGTGTGGCACAGACTGTGTATGCGGCACTAAAATATTCTCCTAGTGAGAGGGAGGGTTTCGTAAGTTAGCTGTGATTTCTAAAATGCCTTCTCTGGATAGTTTCAATCCTTTCTTAAGGACTACTTTAACAATTAGCACACAGAGGTCTCTGGATGGCTCTCCGAAACATTTTAAACCAGAGAACAAAAGGTTTATTTAAAAAATGAAAACCTTGGCTTGTACAACTCCAGACGTGAATCTGCTTTCAATTACTGAAAGTATTTCCACTTCAGTGGAAGGGGGATCAAATCTTCAACTACACCATCTTAAGGCACTGAAGTTGATTATATTATGCTTTCAGAAGACAGAATGACTTTGTGACACAGGCACATATATTCTGTACGTATCATTTATGAGATATTCCAGAGAGATAGAGACGCCAGCACAGGAGGGGGAGGAAATGGGACTTTCTCATTCTGAGAGCTGCCACAGATCTTTGTTTAATTTGATTAAAACACACACATAAATGGTACAATGATTTTTTACTTGAACAGATCGTGCACAAGTTTTTCCAAATCATTCCCAACTATTTTCCGCTGGACTAACCTGCACGGATGCACACAGCAAAGTTGGATTTCTTTTCCAGACTGCTCAATAAGAAAAACCTTCTGACAAAAATCACACACTAAGTATTTCGCAGGAGAAAAACTGCTCACTGAATTAGCAAGATTATTGTGTACCTTTCTTCCCCATTCAGCAATTAGGATGATGCATTTTAATCAATGGAACCAAAGAGCTGATTAATTTCAGCTCAATGCAGATTTTTACATCTACCAGGCGTAAAGTATCCAAAATCACTAGTGCTAAGATTTGCTCCCAACGAATTCAACAAGACACATCGCAAAAGTCACAGAATGCAGGATAAGACGGCTTTACCTCCTGGATTAGGACTTGTATACTACACACACACACACACACACACACACACACACACACACACACACACACAAAAGAAAGAAAAAGAAAGAAAGAAATCCACTAATTAAAAAGACCGGGAACAAAAGACTCCATTCAGCCCGCGGCCACTACCTGCACCACTCCGAGTGACCGGGAAAGTTCAGCCTGTGCCGCTACTAAATCCTGAAATCTGGCCCCTCAGGGGTTAAAACGCCGCCTCATTTCAGATGCTAATGCTGCCTCTGCACCGATTCTGCCCGGCGCGGAGCCTCCTCCCGTCCCCACACCACCGGGGAGAGCCGCGGGGCCGCCGCCGCCGTCCCCGAGAGCGAGCCAGCCGCCCGGCCTCCGCCCGCAGCCGCGCGGGGAGCCGCGCTCCGCCCGTCCGCCCAGGCCGCGGCGCCCGCCGCCGCTCACCCACCTTGCCGTGGCGCGCCCTCGCTGTGGCCGTGCGGAGCCGAGCCCGGCGCTGCCAAGTTGCCTCGGTCTGCAGCGTATCATGTTACAGCGCCGGGCTCGGGGCTCCGGCTGCGGGCGGCAGCCAGACATGATAGGCTGAGGTTCCTCTGTTTACACCCGGCCGCCGAGGGGGCGGCGGCGGCGCTTAACCCCTTCGCGCCGGGCCGGGCCGGGCCGCCGCCGCCCCGCCAGCCGCGCGCCCCGCTGCCCCTGCTCCGGGCGGCGGCACTGTGACCCGTCCTTACACGCACGCACACACACACGCTCTCCTTACACACACACGCGCTCGCACACACACTCATACACTCTCCTTACACACACAACACGCGCGCGCGCGCGTCGGGGCATTTTAACAGCCATGCCCACGCGAAGTGTGTGAAAACTGCACCAAAAACTGGTTACAGACATGCTTTTTAAGACCCTGCTAGGAGGTATTACACACACACACACACACACACACACACACACACACATGCACACACACGCGCGCACATGCACACGCGCGCGCGCGCACCGTGAAACATCAATATTCTGTGCTGTGGTTTTTCAGGTTGCTGTAGGTTTTCTAAATAGATCTTTTCTGTAAGCACGACTTTCCTGTGCTCACAAAAGAACCTCTTTCCCAGCACATGAATGAATCCGACCCCTGATCCGCCACCATTCATGCATCGTAGGGCTGAGATGTTGACTTACACTGAACCAGCGTGGTGGTCATACCCCCTGGTTGGAGGGAAACTAAGTCGGGACACGCTGCTTGGGAAACGTGGGGTGGGAGGGGTCGCTGACCCCAGACCTGAAGTCCCGCGCGGTGGGGCGCGTGCTGCGCGCGCGCGCGTGTGTGTGTGTGTGTGTGTGTGTGTGTGTGTGTGTGTGTGTGTCGCTTGTGCACGCATCTGGGACCGGCTCACCCCAATCGCCCCTCCGCCTGGGCTGCAATCTCCGCCACTTGTAGTCGGGCCCGGGGCCGATCGGACGGTGATGGGGGCAGCTTTGCGTCCCGTTGTTCTCGCTGCAATTTCGAACCTTGGTCAACTCGAGTGAGAGAGCCAGGCCCGCACCCCTCCAGAGGCAAGAAGGTTCATGGGGTTGGAGGCATGTGGTCAGATGGTCTGAGCTAAGTCGAAACGATGTGCCAGGACTTAAGACAACTCCAATCTGCAGTAGTTAATGTGTTCTAAATACAATAGCTTTACTTTTAAATACAAAATACTTCAAGATTGCGGCACTTAAATTACTATTAGAAATTGTCTTTTTTGTCCCCTTCAGATCCACTTTTATCATTATTTTTCCATTGCCTTCAGGCTAACGTCCCTTCTTCTTTTAATTTCCCTTTTTTTCTGGGACACTCGATCCCCTTCAGCTTCTTCCTCCATCAAACTGAGAATTGAATATTCGAGAATATTTAGATTTCTCCAGTGTTTTCTTCCAATTCCTACAAACCCCTCAAGTATTTTTATAAATAAACAAGAAAACAATAAGCACTTTACATTACACTACTGATATTAATCAGCATATCTTCATATCATTAGCTGTCATTCCACATTTTTAACTATCATCTAAATATAGGCTTAAAACAAACCCAAAATTTAATACTTTAAAAAAGGATTAGTATTCTCTCCCTTTATCAATAAGATCAAATGAAGACTATATAGTTTCCTCATTTCTGAATCAACAACAGCAATTTCTTTTTCCTCTTCAGCATACTACCTTTACCTTGACTTTTGTCCCTTTTTACTTCTAATGCTACAGCTATCTGAATACAGCTTATCTACCTCTTTGTGGATACTTTTCCTTCTCAATTTTCATTAGCATCTAACACACCCATCATCATACCTGGAAATACTGGATGTTACTACTCAGTGTTTAAGCAAAGTCTCTACACCTTAGTGGGGTTTTTTTGTTGTTGTTACTAACAATGGCTCTTTGAAAATTATAGCTCACAAATGCATTCTATTATAAGACGATTATCATAACCATAGTGTCTATTCTTCCCTGAGTGATCAATATATGTGTTCTTTAATTAGGATGTTAAGATATCATAGAAATTTTTTAAACATTCCTTTGACACTCAAAATTTTAAAGTTATTTCAGGGTTTTGCAATTCTCTTTAGTAAAACTGGGTCAAAAAATAGAACAATAGATAATTTATGAGATACCAAAAGACTTCTAAGTTCTTAAGCAAATATCTTCCTAAATCATAATACTTTGAAAAGGATCATTTCCCAGATCATTGTGATGTGTGTGACTCCTGTAGGGACAAGGGTTGCCTGATGTAATTGTAAATAAACACTATATAACTATTCAGGCCAGATTATAAAGAAGATGTTCAACTGGAATCTTAGGAGAATTAAATAGGTAAAACACTGCACAGTTAGAAGTTGCCAGGACCTGGGGGCTCATCTACACTTCAGATATGTACCCCTGGATTTTTGAGATGACACAGTTAGCACATCTAATTTGGACTAAAACCTTAGAAGACAGAAAGATGAACACTCTAATAGAAGAATGAAAGGCTTCAAAATCTTGAATCAGTGTTTGGGTCAGGATGAACCTCAGCAAGACTGATATTTGGCATGCTCATTTCCCTAGATAAATGCTATGTAAATTGGTCACTGATTGATAGCATTTATTAAAACTCCAATTTAAAATGCTAATTAAGCAATGCCCATCTATAAATATCAGATACAGGTTAGGTAAATTTTTATATTAGACTATATTGGAATAGTCTACATGTCTATCCAGTTCTTTTCTGAACACAAGACTAATTATTTTCAAATTGGACAAAGACAATCCCTTTGAGAATAATCAAGGTCTTCCTTTGAACACAGCTGAGCAGCAGCAGCAGCAGCCCATGGGGAGGAAGAAAGAGAGACGTGGTTTTAAAATTTCTATCGCCGACTAGTGAAGGATGGTTTCCACATATATTTTTTCCAAGAAAAGACACCAGGTTTTGTGGCCATACCCATCCACGCATTAAATCACTGCAATCTTTTAAATATATGAGTCCACTAAAGAGTTCTATAGAGACCTATAATAAGGCACAATTTAAACTTCTATTTTCGTCTACTATAGTTTGCCATATTGATGATGTAAGGAATAATTAGCTTGATGGATCCTGCCTTCTATAACTTAAGCATTTCTCGTCTAAGATCTGCAGAATTCCCCGTAGTTCCATGAGCAGACACTATCAAATATGTTGACGTATGTGGCTGTCTTATGTTGTGAATAAATAACCACATGGCATCATACTTGTGCTATTAAATGAATTTTACTTATAACTGAATTCAGTTCTTTAGGCATAAAATCCTAATGACTGTACACCACAAGGAAGATTTTTTAAAAATGCATGAACCACACCAAATCAAAGCAAATTGTATTTAAAAAAAAAATGTTCACGAATGAGCTGTTACTTCAAACTGGCACCAACTTAGCTTTAATATTAACAGCTCTTTTGACCTTCTGCTTAGGCCAAAACCTTGAAGAAAAATCAGAGTTTAATTAAAACTAGGATGATTACTTTTCCTGCTAATGATTAAGCACCAAATCCATATTGTCAGACATGCTAATACAAAATCAAAATCAAACGCATTTAATGATACTAAATATATAACACAAACATTGAGCACTTCACATGACTGGCACTATACTGAGCAGTTGACACATACCATTTTTATTATCTCTCTAAGGCCCTATGAGAAAGCAATATTATTATCCCACTTTACAGATGACAAAAGTGGAGCTTAAAGAGGTTAATAATGTACCCACATATAGAGTGCCAGGACCCAAACTCAGTCAGGTCCTGAGCCTGACTCTATTCTACTTTTAAAATTGATAATTTGTTGACTAGGGAGGGGAAATAAAAGAGGCATGGCACCTGATTTCTCTTGTGTTTTGAAGTTACCTTACAAATTATGGTAATAGGTAATACACATATTAGTCTCCTCTGTAAGCTGGAATCTCATAGAGCAATGAAATAGTTAGTAAACATTCCTGAACACCTGGTTTAGGGATTAGTTTACATGTGTGCATGTGTGTGTACATGTGTGTACATGTGTGTGCATGTGTGTGTGCACGCATACCGGCGATGCCAAATAAATGTATACACATGACTTGTATTCATCTTTTGTTATCAGTATATATTGAATATTACAATTTTAGTACAGTTCTTTTTTCCTTTCTTAAAATGTGTATAGATTTTTTTGGCACCATCTGTATACACACACACACACACATATGTCACTATAATTTAGTTGATCTAACTTAACTTTGTTAAAAATTATGCATTTATTTAGAAATGTTTTTCTCATTTTTAAATAACGAATATGTCAAAGAAACTGCTTATGTCACCAAAATTACAGTGCACGCACACCAATTGGTACATATTAATTGTACAATTAGTTTAGTTACATGCTGTGAATAAAATTTTAGATTTTATCTTCTGTTTCACAGTGTTATTTTGTCAGTAGTGTGAAAGTCTCTAACAGCTATGTGGACTCCGTTATAAGCTGACATAAAACTGTATTTAACATCATATTTCTGGGTCCTTTTCCAATAAAGTTCAATATCATTTACACTGGTACAGAAGTAAAGGCTTAAAAAAATAAATAAAAGGCTTGTAATAAAGACCAATTCATAATTTTTCACAGATGTCTACAGTAAATCTAAAAGGCTAGTATAATATCTAGGTGAGTCTTTGATTTAACCCACAGAAAAATCCACTCACAATATAGCTATTTATTTCACAACTCTCAGAAATCATTTCTAAAAGATAAGTGCTCTTTATTTTTAAAGGTGTTCAATTATGTCGCCCAAAATGCAAACGCCTTCTGAAATCTGATACTTGATGAAGACCTAAGACTCTTTGGAGCTCCAATCATGTTTGTTATGTGTCCAAAGAGCTGGTTTTTATTTGTGTCCTAATTCGGATGACCTTGGGCAGGAGCGTGCCGGGACCTCTGCAGCCTGGGAAGGCAGAGAGGAAGAAGCAGGATCTGGGATGTGTGAGGAGGTCTGGACTCCTTGTAGGGGGCAATCAAGCAACGCACTGCATCCGAAAGGCTTAGTGCGCTTCAGCCCTATGCTGGCCAGTATCCAAGTGCGGGGGAAGGGGGTGAGGACAGGAGATCGGTCGTCTCTAGTGGTGAGACCAGGGCAGGGGCAGGAGGGCAGAGCTTCCAGAGAAATCCAGATGGCCAGCAAGCATTAGCTGGAGGTAGATATGCCTGGGACTGGGTACATAGTAAGAGCTGAGGACCCAAGTCAAGACAGCAGGTGCCCAACGGCATGTTAGAAGGGAGTCTGAGGCAGAGGAGTGCATTGGTCCATTGAAGCCTTGTTCTACGCATAGGTCTCCTTGACTGCGAAGTACAGGAGGGGCCATGATAGAGGGAGCAACGCATCCCTGGCAGGTTGAATACAAGGTCTGCAAGCAGTAAGGTTAATTCCCACGCCCACCCAGGGATGGCAGTGTTTGTCCATGCTTGGCAACTTATTGGGGTTCAACTTATTTTTAGGGTTTGAAAATAAGAATACATTTGGGGGGAGGGTCCTTCGACTGTATTCCTTGACAGTCCATGTTTAATGTAATAAATAAAAATGATTCAATTGTTTTAACTATGGAACAATTTCTTCAGTCGGAACTATTTGCTTCCAACCATCATTCTATTCATCCACCCCCAAAGCATATTTTAGTGTTAGTTCGCAAAAACACGTTTTCAGTTAAATGTCAAAAAGCTAGGCAACATATCTTTTAAATTAAATACATTACTATAAAAATGTTTTTAAAAATGTGTTCAGACACAAAGAATTAGTTATCCATTGATGCCTAGTGATAAAGTGATATTGTCAGATGGGCAGTTCTCTATAGAAACAATAGCTATCCATAGGTCAAATCCTGTATGCAGTAGACATGACACAGAAATAACACAAACTTCTATAGTCACCCTTTAAATTTTATAATATCAAAATTAAAATAAATCCATATGGATTATTATTTTCTTTACAAATAGTTTATTTAACAAGGTTTCACTGACAAAAGAATTTGGAATATCAATAATGTATTAATTTCAGGTGTTTTCCTGACATAGTCACATGGTACGTGTTTTAAATTTTTTCCTATTTTGGGAACATATTTTTCTATGTCATTTTGGATGTAAGTTATGCTGGATACCTCTGCTTTTTACCTGGCCAATTTCTGATTGATCATGATTTGGCTTGGAAGCCACGTCCTCCATTTGGTCTTTCTTGATCCACTAAGAATAGTGTAAGGGTTCCTCTTTTGTGTTCCCAGTGAACTTTGTATATATCCTTTTCTAAAATTCATCATACTATATTCTGCTGCCTGTCTACTTGTCTGTAACGCCTTCCAGGTCATAAACAAATGAGATCAGGGAGCATTTCTTTACTGATTTCCCAGCACATAGCATAGTTTCTTGCACAAAAGAGATACTGACTAATTACAGGTTTGGTGATGGGTAGATGGCTGGATCGTTGGAAATGAATAGTCCATAGTGAAGAAACAATTCAAGCATTTGTATTTATCACACTATTCTGTAATTATTTGGCTTCTCTCTGTCTCTCTCTCTCTCTCTGTCTCTCTCTCTCTCTGTCTCTGTCTCTCTCTCTCTCTCTCACACACACACACACACACACACACACACACACACACTAACCTAACCAACTTTTTTATGGCAGAGATTGTGACTTTATGGCATTTAGCACTATTGATAGTGTGAGGTCACTATTTTTTAAAACTATAAATGTATACTTTTTCATTATAAAATTGCTTATAAAACTGAAGATAAACTTAAAACATTATCTAATTTGGTCACATCCTTCTGGATCCCGACATAGATGAATTTATTTGTAAAAAAAAAAATCCATACCATGCGATGTCCTTTTCAAGTAATACATTACAATATTTTACATTGTTTACCAAGGTCAATTCTATATGGAGAGTTTCTAACTTAAATCGCTAAAGCCAAGATTTACACCCAAATACTCTTGCTCAATCTTTACTAGAAAAAAGGAGCAGCAACAAGGACTCTACATATCTCAGACAATTATTCTTAAATCTTCCATTAACACCCACACTGTCATGCTAAACAATCTCAATTATTATTATTTTATTTCATTTTACCATCTCCTCATGGGTATTTTCATCGGTTTCATCATCTTAATGGCACTTCTCTGAACCTCCTTTGTAGCATATTGAGGGGAGGTTAAGCTGAGAACCACAACCTCTGGGTTATTAGGTTCTAAATTTAGAGATTTAGGCCCAGGAAGGAAAGAAAGTTCTATGAGAATACAAACAGAGGAAATGAATGTGCCAACAAGGAGCTTAGAAATGGAAAGAAGGGATTTAATTCTGTAATAGTGTGCACTTACTAACCCATTCCATAACAGTGACATTAATGAGAGTAGATGAGCGAGTATTATGAGAGGATATGAGAGGCAAGGAGTAAATAAAAAATGCAAGGGGTCAGGCCTGAACCTTGGGAGAGGGCAGTGCTTGCATACAGGAGTCACACGGAAGAGGTTCAGGCACCAAGGGGGACAGACAGAAGGCGAAAACCAGGAAATTGGAGAGAGCCCACAGTCTAGCTAACAAGGAAGCCCCACGGGAGAGGTTTCAAGAACCGAGGAAGGGACTGAGGTGGGTGATGGTTCACAAAGCTACATGCCAGAGCCTAACACTTACGATGATTGAAGTAAAGTTCTTGAAATTGGCAGGACGAAGCAATTTGTGACCTAAAGGAGAATAATTTCTAGCAGGGTAATGGGGTGAATGTCAGATTTAATGGGGGTTGAAAAGCAAGTGGATGGTGGAGAAATGGAGACAGCTGGTGTGCAAACCAGTGTTTTTCTTCCAAATTTTTAGATTTGAATTTGACTCATTTATTGAATGCCTATGATCTGTCTGAAACACCTTAGGTACTTTCTCATGAAATGCCTTCTTTAAACCTCATGGGGTAAGACTAGTTTAAAACTTCAACAGAAAACGATAATTTTTCCATTATTTAAAATACTCTGCAGGGAAAAATATATATACTGGTTCTTTTAGGCGAATTTCTACCTGGGGTCTGTCTCAGTTTGTAAAAAACCAAGTGTGCTTAAGTCTTGCTATGGGCAACTTCAGCAGCTTACAGGAAATTGTGAGATACACGTTAAGTACTATATGAGAAGAAATAAGTTCCCTAAAAAATGAAGGCAGGGGGATAAGGTAAAAAACAGACAGAGAGAGACCAATCAGATAAGAAACGTTCCAGCTGTAGAGTATTTATCTAGTCCTGGGGGTTTTCAGTTTCTGAGGGATTGCAAGCCTCGGGGACTCTTTCTTGTAGGAGAACTGGCGCAAAGGGGGTTAGGTCTTTCCAAAGATCTGTAATAATTGAAAGGCAAAATAAGGACATCTATTTAATTGATGCTAAGCAAGGTGAATATAACTCCTGGGGCCATGGCAGACAAAAGATCCTGACCACTAAGGCAAGCGTGGGGTGGAGATTTGACACCAGGCTATCCAGCTATTTCAGAGCTTACCGTCCCTGTGGCAACTGGATTTTAAAATGGAAACCACTCTGAAAATATGTAGAGCTATATATTATTTTTGGCCAAAGGCCTTTGCAAGATTTTCAACAAAAGAGTTGTACAATGTCATCATTCAAATGAATTTTAAAGATTAAGGCAGAACAAGTTGGAGTATTTTAGAATTAATTTCATAATATTACTCATTAGATCAATATATCACTGTGTCACTTTAACTACAGAATCTAAGATAGCTTTAGTTCAGATGACATCAGCAGCCAGTAGAAGTAGAAAGGTTCTCATAGTTAGGTACACGTTTTCATGAAATAACTGCACCTTTTTTTTGGTTGTATTCTAGAATAGATGTTGGGTAAATTTATCTTCAAGGAATTTCTGGCAGGGTTTCAGAAGGATGGTTAGAAATGAGGAATTTTCTAAATGAAAAAGAGCAGTTAGATTAGGTTGTGATTAACAGCAGTGTATGATTAGTGAGAAAGGTCCTAAATTATAGCTAAGCATCTATTCCATAAAAAGCTTATTCTACTGCTTGGTGATTATTTCGAGCAATTTAAATAAACACATGTAGTGTCATAATGAGTGTCAGGAAAATTCATGGCTGTAATTCGGATGAGCAGGTATCTTTTTGTTCCTGCCTTGGATTACTTGAATCAGCACCACAAAAACCAATGATGAAATGGGCTCACTGCAAAAGTAAAGAACCTAAAAGGAACAAAGTAGCTTCAGAGGATTCTCCACTTCCCTACAAATTCTCTAGGAATCAGGAAACCTGGATTCTGGACAAGGCTCTTCTGACTGGCTGTATGGCCTTGCCAAATCTGAACTTATCTGGGGCCTCAACTCCCCCTATCCCCACCCCCTACACCACCCCTTGAAAAAGAAACCTTTCAGAGCTTTGGAAACCTTTGAATAGCCATGCAGGAGTTTCTCCCAGTTTCCTTAACATCTTAGGATACTAGTTTTCAGTTACTGGATATTCAAATCCACTCATTTTCTTAATATTTTTCCTTTTTCACCTTGGTTTCTCACTGCCCAGATTGTTTTGTTGTTTGTCCATTCACTGTCAGCGTACAGATCAGGCTTTTGTTTATTTTGAAGAATTAGTTAAAGGACACTCTTTGTCATTTCCAAATGTTGACCACCTAATGAGGATGCGATTTAAAAAACAGCTATTTTCTTTTTCAGTCTACTTCATATATTACCATTCTCTGTGTTAAGATACTAGCCACATTCCAACGCATATAAGAGGACAGAGGTTCTTTCTTTTATAAGAATAGCATTGGTGGTTTTTCAGCAGTCACGAGAAGTGACAAGGTGTGTGTGAGGTATATTATTATACGTTTGGTATCATATTGTTGGTGGCAATCATGTGTGTTGATCTTCCTAGCTAAATTTTACCTCTTGCAAAGCTTGTCTCTTCTAATGCCTCTGTAGCCTATCAATACATTCAAGTAAGGTGTTCGACCAATAGGAGTATTTTGGTAATGTAGTCAGAGCACACTGCCAGTTTCCTGCTGGAAGAGATCACATCATCAAATATTAGGACTTAAAGAAACTCAGAGCTCACTGCTCAACCCTCTTGCCTTCTTGCAGGGCAGCTGGTGAGCATGACCCTAAAGACAGCCATCTCCTCTATTTATTAGTGATTTCAAACATTGTTAACATGACCCCCAACCTGTACTCCCTTAAGCAAAGTAGAGAGAGGTGTTATGATTTGCCTAAAGGCATCTGTTAAAGCAAAAGAACCGCTGTCAATAGAAAATTGGAATCCCTGTGACCTTCCCAATCAAACACGAAACTGCCCAGCCCTCTCCAATTAGTGTGAAATTTAATATCATTGTAACTAACAGAAGGGGGGAAAAGTCTACTTTTCCTGAGCCTAGAATTAAAACCTTTATAATTTTCATTCCCTTTTTCATTTCTAAAGGATCGAGAAGACTTCCCAAAGAGCAAAATACCAATTCATATTCCATTTGTCTCCAATTATGAAGAAAATAAACCAACTTCAGGTCTTTCTTATAGCTGGACTGACTGTGAATTTTCTGCCTTTTTCCTCTCGGGAGAGAAGAACCAACGATCATCTTCCTCTGCAGAGATGGCAACTACATATGCCTGAAAAGGGAATATTTGAAAATTCTTCAATTCATTCTTCTGTCTTTTTCCCTATCCTATTTCAAATCAATTTCCTATTTTCCCACATTTCTCCTGGCTGGCAGCTGTTCCTTCTGGGCCTTTATCTGGCCGGAGGAAGACAGTTGCCTGTTCAGCTGATGCCAGCCCTGTTCCCATGCTGGAGACACACTGTCTAATCTCCATATTACAAGCAGCTTCCAGTGGCCCCCATCTTAAAAAGCATCTTAACGCTTGGGTCCACAGGCTGGGGTCCCCTGTCTTCCTTTTCAATGGGAATCAAAAGCTTTTTTTCCCCCTTTTCTTGGAATAAAGACTCTTACGAAAAAGGGAAACAATAACAACAACCTGGTACTCACAAGTCAAGTCACTAAAGAAAACTTCACCTGCAGTGTAAACACTGAAGATGGAAGAAGTCATGTAATAAATACTGTATTTGTAGGCTGTCTGAAGCAATACAATTGGAGTGAAATAGCTTTCCGTGGTCGTCTGACAGGGAGAATTGACTCTCTTGAACAAAACCGTCACTTCCATAAAACCGTGCAACTGGTGAAGACCACCAGCCAAGACCATGAAAAGATGTCCCCTCACCCCTCAGAATGGACAGGTACTTAAGTGGAAATGGCATCTAGCATCCTTGATGTGTCTGACTTTGCATAAGACTCTTTTTGGTATATATCCAGAATTTTATTTTTATAGACTTCGAAGATGCCAGCAAAAGAAACAGTTGTGTCCTAGCAATTCCCCCAGAAATGCCCAGTTCTTTTCTGTATCCATTGTTTTATTAATCCCTGCAGAAGGGATGTGCTCAGACAGACCATAAAGCTGCTGCTGGGGCTGCTGTTCACCTTCCCCCTAGTGGTCCAGCCAAGCAACGATGATTGAGCATCCCTCTTGGTAAGGACCACTGAGTCCTTTCAGTTGAGTTTCTTTCCGAACGGGTTTCTGAATCTTTTTTTCTCTCATAGTCTATAGCAAAATAAACATATCATCTGTCTAATCTCTGGGATATAGTTTTAAAAGCTCAAGGAAAACAGGGGAAAGGGCAACTTTAAAAGTAAAATATACTATTTTTATTGTAATTCTATGAAGTATAATCATAAAGTTCTTCATATACTACAAGCTACGTATTTCCCGAAACCAGATCTCTCTTTGTATTTTCCCTTTTTTCCTCAAAGTAATAATTACAAGTCTCATAGTCATCTCCATTCCCTGTTTTTACCATGGTCAGTCAGAAGTAGCTGTAACAGTTCTATTTTCACAAGTACCTCTTTCTAAAAGAATTAATTTATTTTCCAATTACAGTCGACATACAATATTATATTAGTTCCAGGTGTACAACACAGTGATTAGACATTTATATGCCTCATGACATGATCACCCTGATAAGTCTAGTGCCCATCTGACACCACACATGGTTATTATAATATTACTGACTATATTCCCTATGCTGTACTTTACATCCCCATGACTATTTTTATAACTGGCAATTTGTACTTCTTAATCCCTTTAGCACTTCTATTTTTCACAAGTACCTCTTGCATCCATGGTTTCTTTATATTTCCTCTGAAACTACCTACTTCTAAATCTCATTACATCTATCCCACATATGTCGATAGCCTTCTACATGGTCTCTGCATCCCCACTCCAATTCATGTTCCAGTCAGATTTTCCTAATGACTGAATGCAAATGCTCCTCCCATGCGCACATCCTCATTGGCTTCCTACTGACTACAGAATACATGCAGTACTCAACCTGTTATCTAGAAGGGCCATTTTAGTCTTATATCACCCTTGACATTAGGATTTTTCTCATACATGCCCCTACCCTTTTTCTGCCACTTTGTGTGTCCCATTTGCTCACACTGCCTAGATGCCCCTCTTCTCTTCCTCCTTTAT
This sequence comes from Hipposideros armiger, assembly GCF_001890085.2. Taxonomy (NCBI): domain Eukaryota; kingdom Metazoa; phylum Chordata; class Mammalia; order Chiroptera; family Hipposideridae; genus Hipposideros; species Hipposideros armiger. Next base: position 467,580 of record NW_017731639.1, read on the forward strand.
TTTTCTGTCGCTCTCTCTCCTTTCTATTATCTATCTATCTATCTATCTATCTATCTATCTATCTATCTATCTATCTATCTATCATCATCATCTCTGACTTCCATAATCACTGCCATCTCTTAAGGCCTAATTCACAAATTATACTATTCCATGATTTTGATTCCCAGACGAGCTCCTATCCAATCAGGTAATGTCTTCAATATGATGTCCTACAGGCATCTTAAATGCAACATGTTCAAAGGTAAAATAATCACCTTCCACAAACTTCCAGCTCTTCCTGCATTCCCTGTGTCAGTAAACAAAACCTCTCCATCCATCTAAACGCTCAAGAAAGAACCCTGCATGTCACTCTTGAGCCTCTTCTCTTATCAATACCGTCTTCCTCATTCCCCGCATCAAATCCACTCATAGGCCCTCCATCATTTCACTACTTTCCATCGCTACAGTCACTATCTTCGTCAATGCAAGCATCTTCACTTGGATGCAGTATTACACCTGCCTCTATTCTTGTCTTCCTCCAATGCATTCTTGACACTGCACTCAGAAAAAATCTTTCAAAAATACAAATATAATCACACCAATTTCCTTACTGAAAAATTTTAAAGGGCTTCCAGTGCCATTAAGATAACATCCAAACTTCTTAGTAGGGCTGATATGATCCTTTGAGACTCAGCCTCTCCTTGCAGTTTTTACTTCAGCTCTGGTTTCTGGCACATTGTATGGGATATTCCTTCTCTTTGGAATAGCATCTTCCTTTGGCTAAACTCTGTTTTTCCTTCACGTCCCAGCTTAGATGTGTTCTATTCCTGTCCTGAAAACTTTCCTGCCTCCTTGTAACTAGATGCCATGTGACTATTACACATATTTACTATGTTAAAAAATCATAAAAATCAACACTTATTACATTGTATGTATTACCTTAAAAATACTTCATGTTATTAAACATAATTTGTTTAATATTGGTTGAATGAATAAATGAATGAATGGCTATATAATACATTTAACCTGACTACAACACACACAAAAACTCTCTGACATATTAGAGAAAGTTGGAACAAAAATATATCAAATCATGTGGACATCTAGGTGGATGTCCAACAAAATAGTGAACATTAAACACATTTTCAATTCAAATCTACCTTGAATGCCCTCTTACTCAATTTTTACATGCAGAAATTTCATCTATCCTTTCGCATTTAATTTCATCTTCCTCTTAAAACCTTCCAAGACCCAATTAGTTGATGTTAATCTCTTCCTTTTTGTATTCTCCTGGCTCTTTATTTCTGATTATATTACAACATAATTCCAACAATGCTTGCTGTAAGTGTCTCATAGGCAAGTATAATGCAACATGTCCAAAGTCAAATATATTACGTATCACTCTCACCCTCAAAGCCAGTCCTCCCTCTTGTCCTTTCTATATCAGTTCATACAGCTCTTCACCTAATTGACTAAGGTAGAAGTTTCAATCGTCTTTCCTTCAACTCCAACAAAAATTCATTACATGTCCTGTTTCTTCTGCTCCTTCAATGGCTCTTTAATCTCAACCCTCCTTTTGTATTCATGGAACCACTGTCCAGATCTAGGGCCCCATCACCTTGTACCTGGATTTCTGTGATAGCACCTAAGTATTATCTTTCTCCTTTTCCCCTCAACTCATCAGCACCCCTTTTCCAATGCTACCAAAACTATCTTTTAAAGACACAAACCTGCTCATGTCTCTGCTTTGTTTTCTACACAGTCAAATAAACCTCCTGAGCAGGATGCCTTGGTACTCTACATTAGACCCTGGCTTTTCTTTTTCACCTTCACCTGATACCTTTCCTCAACTCACCCTAGAATCTTTCTTTATAAAATGAGCTCCTGCTCCTTACATGCTGTGCCTCTTGGCATAAGGAGTGAGTGGATGACTAACATTCTTCTATGCATTAACTAGCAAATTAAATAAAATGTTTCTTCTATCTGCTACCTTTTGTTATCCTCTGACCCAAAATCATAGATGCATCATATACCTCTATGATGGCAGTGTGTTGACGCATGATAAAAAGTAAAGGCCATGGGTTTAGGAGTCAGATAGACCGGAATTCAAATTCCCCCTTTTAAACTTATTAGATATGTGATCTTGGAGAAATGAATGTTTTGAGCCTCAGGTATGTTCGTAAAATAGGAACAACACAATACCTATGTTATTGGATTGTTGAGAAAATTGAATGACACAGTTTATGACACGTACCTATCATAGTGCTGAAATGTAATAGAACCCCAAAGGCACGGTTCACAACTTATCCAGTCCCCTACAATACTTGGAATGTGTAGGCACTGAGTAAATGGCTGTTTACCTGACTGAATTTGTGGCAAATTTTGAATTACCATGGTTAATACAACTGTAGCTGTTAGATGATCATTTGATTCTGTAGTAATAAAGATTTAGAAGTGTTCCAAATATCAATACTGATCATTTGAATTTGATTTGCATTGTTCAGGCGAAATAGTTTTACTCTTTGGCACTCATGAAAACGTTAAATTCAATTTATCACTTTAGGTGCTAAATGGTTAAAAACCTAATATTGGACCTAAAGATGTAATATAGGGATGACATAAGTAAGAATAAGTATGTAAGCATTTCTATTTTTAATCATACTTATCTATATCACATATAGAAAAATTGCTTATGTAATTCATATCTGTGCATGTAAATTTCATAATCAACTAGTGCAATTAAGCATTAATTTAAAAGTTATAAAAATAAAACAATTTTGATGACTACAAATCCAAATTAAAGTTAATTTTGAATATTCAATCAAGTAATGCTTAACATCCTATGACATTGTGGAGCTGGAGAAGGATTTGGGGACAGGGTAGCATCCTTATTTCTGCCACCAATTAGTTGTGTGTGATTTGGCAAATATTCTTTGAGTCTCAAAGATTGTTTTCCTGTTTTTGGAATGTTGACAGCCATAAAATTTCCAAATACACTTCACCAAAGAAAATAATGGAATTGCTTAGAATCCTTGGAAAGACATTGCCTCCACATCTGTTGTGTCAACGTTAGAATATATGGGTATTTGCTAGCACTGGGAAATTCTGCACCTTGCTCCCTCTATGTCACACATATTTGCACACAGATAAAACATTAATTATAGATTATGCTTACTGGGACAGGAAAACACTTATACAAACACAGTTCCATTAATAAGAATTAGTTACCATCAGAGATAGGAAAATTCACAATACAAATATTCCGCTTATTATTTTGTTTGATATTATTTACTTCCTCTTGGAGAATTTAAAATACTGTGCTAGGAAATTTAACAAAATCAAGTAGTTTTTAAAAGAATCATATATTTGAAATCTTTTATTATTCTAATGCATTCATTTATGATAAAAATGTATGTGCTGCACAAGTGACACAAAGCCTTCCAAAGGCGGCATTTTTGGATTCCCTGCTTTGGCTTCATGCCATCACTGCTGTAACTCTAGCTCCAATAGAGTGATGGAATCAGTAGCTGACCCAAAGAAAGCCAACGATTGGCAGGCCTGCATCCATAACATGGTCTGTTATGACAGCTCTATACAACATAGTTGTTCCCTATACTGGATGGAGACTAGACTCTAATGATCAGATCCTGTCTTTGTGCAGCAGGATCTGGAGATAAAATGGGGAGAACAACAATTAGCAGTGGTGGGAGAAGCAGAAGCACAGAACATGTGACTTAACCAGGTACTATAACTAGGTCGCTATGGGTATCTTTTAATGTTTACTCAACTCCCTTGAAGCCTGAATGAACAGTTACTGATGTGTCCTGATTGACATTTGTTTTTTCCCCAGGCATACTGAAATGGGTTTCTGTTGTACTCTTTCATTGCCAAGGGTCTTTATAATAATGGTGCCTCTCCTACATAACCTGCGTACCTCTACATCCTTGCATTCCAAAAGTACCTAATGCAACATCCATCAGCATTCTGAATCCAAGTTGATTTTCTCCATACCTTTGGTTAGTTAATATTTACTCACAAAAAAATGAGCTTATAAGAAATGTCTCTTTAAAAATGTGTTGTATTTATACATTAGCATGCATTTTTTTTTAATTGCCAAAATGTTTTGAATAATCCTCTGTCAATCACATTTTCCTTTGTGGGAACAGAAAGGTCAGCAAGTTGGCAGAAAAGAAAAAAGAAAAAAAGTGACAGCTCTGGATAGGGTCTTGGTAGGTGGGATAAAAAGTCACTTCTCATGTACACAGCTGCGTGTAATGAATGCAACATGTTGGAGGCCTATTCTTGGATCAGTTCCCCTACATTTTAAACTCAACTTTTCTTGGCAAGGTTTTTGGGGCCATACTGGGTATGTGTCTGAATTCCTTCAGCCAAAACCTCTTAATATGAAAATTCAGCAGTATTGCGTTTTGTGTAGATGTCATGACTCAAAACCCAGTCTGTTTTATGTACCGTATGACTCAGGACTGACCTCTGTCTTACTGTAAGCTTATTTTTAGCACAAAGTGATATTTATCTATGTCATTTTCTACAGCCATAGATAAAGATGGGCACATATATTATCCTGTAAACTTATGGGTCACAAGGAATATCTATGGAGGGTAAGAATTTTTAAGTGAATTAACAGAAAATACATACATCCCAAACCACAGCCTGACTTTTACCTTAATGAGTAACAATTCTGTTGCAGACAAGGACGCCAAGAAGTTCCATCCTGGAGAACCTAGCTTCCTTTCTTTCCCAAAGGAGACATTCCTCTCAAAATATGACCATCCCTCCCCAAAACAAACAAAAGCTCGCTCCTGCTTGTGTAAAGTTTTCCCTCTGTATTCTGGAATTAAAGCTATATTTTAAAAAACAAACTTTCAGAAAGACTTCAAACGTGCTCTCAATCATTTATGTTTTTGAAGGTCCAAGTATAAAAAAAAACCAACAAAACAAAAAGTAACAACACGCACTTTGTTTAATGGGTTAAGTAAAATGTTGAATATTTTCCCAAATGGAAAAAAAAAAAAGAAACACAATAATGTTTTAAGTTAAAATTTATAAATCTGAAAAGTATTATTGATTGAGTCTCCAGAAGTCACTCAGCACCTAAAGAATTTGAATATCAAATCCAAACATTGCACAAAAAGATTTTGAAAATAAGCTAGAAATCATGAACAGATGCCTCCAGAATGGAAGAAAATTAGAAATACAAATATGCAAAACTGAAAGGCAAATATTTTGGAAACATGTTTGGAAATCCAATATTTTCCAACAGATAATGAACCTAAATGTATTATATTTTGTATCTGAAAGATTGGGAATTATTTTAAAAATTCAATAATTAATCATATTATTTTAAATTATACATGTAAAAGTGTTAACTCTAGGTTCAGAATCATGTAAAGTTTTAAAATACTTATATCAGACAATGGGATAATAACAGGTTTTTATACAATATTAGTTAAGAAAAATAATCTGGGCCCTAAAGATATTAAGACATTGAAAAAAGGGCTAAATACTCTAAAATGCAATTACTTTACCACAAAATGCATTCATAACTAAATTAATCCCTATCTGGTTTTAACTTCTGATAAAAGTATAGTTCTAATTGTCCAGCTACATTTGATAACACAATCAAGATGATTAAAAATTATTCACGCATTTTTTTCTATATTTCTGCAGAGGTTTGCCTAAGTGTCAATGATGGAATGACAGCCCTCAGTCATTATCTTTGGTTTCTGTCTTAACTGTCTTTAGGTTATTTCTCTGACTTTATAATTTTTTTAGGGATGGTATCTGTTCCTCATTAGTTTTTCAAAGTAAAAGATCCAAAACGAGATAGAACATTACATTCTTAGTGGTTCTCCAACATGGAATATTGGCTCCAATACCCACCCAACCAATTACTTTCTCAAGTAAACCCATTATTTGTCACTGTAGAATACTGCAAAATATCCACGAGAACTGAACGTATGGTCCATGTGTAAATATTGGTATTGCTTAAAGTCCAAAGAGACATTTACTCTGAAACCAAATTATGTTTGGAACATTTTGGAAAGAAATGTATAATAAACCATTGTAGAAATTCTTATATGTTAAAGTTCCACATTGAGTGTTTTGATTCAACTTTCAGTTGCAAATTCAGCTGAGTTCATTCAGCAAAAGAAGGCTATATATTTTGATAGAAAGAATGGAAGCATGAGGTTTCAGAGATTAACCAGGGATCAATCTGATCATGACTAACCATCCTTGTGGGCACATTGAAACATCTGTGTTTCATCAGAAACTCAAGAAAATGCAGTGCATACCACAATGGAAAAATTTCCTCCAGCCTCTCTCTCTTTTTAATGGCATGTTTTACCAAGATTTGTTTTATATGTTTGACAGAAAATAAATTACTAAAATATAGGAGATTATCTGAAGATTTGTGATCCTTACAGAGAAGGTTAATAAGAGTTAGAAAAGATTAGCATTTAGGATATGTATAAATTCAAATGATTTTGGTAGTTGTGTTAAGCAAGCAGAATAATTTGGGTTGTTTCACCTTTTTTTCTTTTCTTTTTTTTAAGAATAAAACCAACAAACATCTTCCTTGACTGCTCCAGAAATTATAACTGAGCTCAACATAATTGCTAAAATTATATAAAATGATACTTATTTTCTAACGCCATTATTTTAAAAGCACAACAGCTAGTATGGTGTGAAAATAAAGAATTAATGAATTCTATGGTTATTTCCTTGGCAGATTATCTTCATTAATAAAAGTCAAATAATGTAAAAACTGGATATTCTCAAAAAATCTGAAAATAAGGGTCAATGTGCAAGAGATACATTTTGATGAGACATCTCAGAAATTTTTCTTATATGTATTATGCCCTGCTGTCAAAGAGAATAGTCAGTTTTCACGTAATATTTCTATATTCATTTGGGGCATACCTAGTGGGGTTAAATACAATTTTAAGAGATAATGTCAGCAAAAATTTAATTAGCTCACAAAAATAGCACTTTTCTCTACATGGCTACTTTTCCCTCCTTTTAATTTGTCTTAACCTCAATTGTTTAAAAACAACAATAAAACTCAATGGAGGGAGAAGGATAGTGATACTCTATCTTGTCTTAGCAATCATACTTTTCTATGCAATTAACTTAAAAGAGGTTTATTTAGTCTATTTTAGACAGATTGTATGATTTTGTCCATGTATTGTTTCTTTCAAGGGTGGTAAGATAGCAATATTTTTGCAAAATTCTCAGATTAAACATGTGCTTTGATAATGTTTACATTAAATGTTTTGGTCATGTACATTTAAAAAGAAAAAACAAAACAAAAACAAACTAGGCCAAACCAGAGATACTAGCAATTAAACAGCTGAAATGAAAAAAAGAATACAAATCGACAAGGACAATAATTTCCTTCAATAAAGAAAGAGGGAATAACTGAAAGCCTCAACACTGAGAAAGATGAAAATGCAAATTGCCATTAAAGATTTATTTAAATAGTCTGACACAAAAATTGATAAAAAACTGTCCATTTATACATTTGCTTTTTCACTTTTTTGAAAAGAGCTCCTAGTTGAATTACCACATTTATGTGTTTTTTTAAAAATTTAGTTAGCTTTTGCTATTTAATTCCAGACAATTTTCATACTGTAACCAAAGAAAATATAGTAAAAATTGGTCCAGTCAACCATGTGAAATAGAATGGGACGACTATTAGCTTATTTACCTACAGGGTTTCTTTCCTTCTCATGTGTTTTGTTTTAACACTCACATACTTTTACAAATAAAAACCACTTTTTCAAAAATATATTGGATTGGTGGGTCACTGATAATTCTACCTTTTTTTCTTGAGTATCTGATAGCACGATACAGTGATAGAGATGTTCAATTTATTTTTATCATCAATTACAACCTTGTAAAATAATGACTGAAGTTAATGTTAGTATACATTTAATACTTACTGAACTTAGGTGAAAACTAAGAAACATCTAATCATATTTCCACATGCTTTGTAAGTAGCCCATTAGATTACATTAACACTATTTTAAATCTTAAAATATGGCTTATTAGTAATTGCCAAAAATATCCTCTCAAAATTACACATATTGTTATGGTTGATAATAAGCAGCTGTTTCTTATTTTTTGTTTTAAAAATAAATTGGCCATCTTGGAGTGTGGGGTATTAACATATAAAGCTTTGCATATATTTTAGGAAACAAGCACGTTTTGTAGTGTTACTGTTCTCTCATGGATTGCCGACCGGTAACTTTCTGTTCACTATTTCACCGGGCTTTGCTGACTCCACTTTTAAAGTCTATGGAGTACACACAGTTTTTCAGTCCACTACATCCTTAATAGAGGACATTGACAAACAGTCTGAAAGAATAATGCAGCCAAATTGACTGCAGCTGTGAAAACTTTTATACTATGAATTTCATAGATACAGAGCTATTTGGGACTCAAGTTTAACTTCTGCAAAATAGAAGGTGATCTGAGAGAAAGAGTTTTAAAAGATGTGTAGGAGTCACTAATATTTTCTTATCTGCCCCTCCTCACCACCTCTTCCCAAAGTCCTGTAGAGAAAAATACCTTACACAACCTGAGAACTCTGAAAATACAATGACAGTAATGAAAATTGTTCAAAATTCATACACAGACACACACACAAGAACAAAGGGGAGAGGAAATGTGAGGACAACAGATAAGACATGTCAGCAAATTTGGAAGGTGGAAAACAAATGAACAGGCAACAGTGAGGGAGAATGATTAAGTTCAAGTCCAAGGGCCAGCAGACAGGAAAACTAACCACGGGCAAGCTGAGTCCTGCTCTAGAACCTGAGAAAGCATGGAAACAAGCACCTGGTGGTCAGAAGTTTGGTGTGTGAAAAATTAATTATTGAAGTGATCTTATTGATCACACCTTAAAAACTATCTACCATCTATTTTGTAGCTCTAATAAAAAAGAGTTCAGAAACTGAGTCAAATTGTTGAGGTGGTATCATTCTGAGGTTAGGAATAAAGACTATTGAGCAAGACTGACTGCTACTTACTAGCTCTGCCGCCTCCACAACTTAAACGTTCTGTGCCTCAGTTGCATCATCTGTGAAATGGGAGTGACCATAATAATTCCCACTTCACAGAACTGCTCTAAGTAGTAAACGAGTTTATATATGTGGCATGCTTTCAATAGGGCATGGAAATTATTAGTGATTATTTTTGATAAAGCTGTGAGAATTGTACTAAGAGCGGCAAAATTAAAAACAACAAACATTCTTTGGTTCACATACATTTAGCACATTCTTTCCCAAGAAAGTTGACTCCAATATGCAGTGAAACTGAATGGCAAGTAGATTCTAATTTCCAGTTCCTCCTCCAGAAGGGACGATTTCCAGGTCTCCACTAATTCTGGAGAGAATTCTTAAATTGGTTTCTTGGGACCTTTCCTGCTCAGCGATGCCCTAATTTACACTTCATAATTTGCAGCCTGAACGTGAGGCATTTTCGAACAGTCTGAACTGAAAAGAAATTCTTATAATTAATTTTTAAGGCAGCAGGGACTTGGTTGTGAGGTTACCCGAAGCCAACAACAGAAGCAGCAATGTTAATGTGACAATAGGTCAAAAGAATGTCAGTTATGCCTTCCATGTCACTACTGAATTAACGGGTTTGGTTTCAACAGACACAACTTCATTTTATGATGTCATTTTCGAAGGACTACAGCCCATTGCTTGCTTGGCTTTACTATAGCTTCTACACTTTTATGCTTTTAAAAGGAATTTTTTTTAAGTATAGCTATCCATTGATAAATAAGCACCTTTATTATTGCCTTGCAAAAATCTGCATGGCTTCAGAAGTATTTTATGACAGTGGGACACATTTGCATTACAAATCGTTTTTACGCAGACCAAAAGGAAGATTGAGCTTGGAGATGAGGAATATTTTACCAGAAGCATTTAAGAAGTTATCTTAAAACAGTTTCTTCCTAACCACAGTGGGATTCATTTCCCAGGGCTATTGCCTAGCAGAGCAGCAGAGCTGCAAAGCTGGCATTTAAATTTGACCTTCAACTGCTGGTAACCCGGAAGGATGGGCTCCAGGAGGATCCTGGGAGTTCTGAAGAGCCATTACGGCCCCTGTGGTAATGGTTGGGAGGACTTTCACTAGCTGGTTTAAACCAAGCTAAGTTGCAAATCAAGAATTGAACATTCCCTTGCTGATTACAAAGAGCTTTCAAATTGTGTGTTCTCCCTTTTTTTTCAGAGCTCATTTCCTTTCATTTTATTTTGTATTAAAAGAATCCTAATACGCATAAAAATAGAAGTGATGCTTATGAATGTGAGAGCTGAAATCTGCGTTTTCTTTGATGCTTACATTTTGCTTTCTCCCTCGCCCTCGTTGCCTTGAACAGGAAGAGAGTGATGGCCTGAGGCTAAACGTTTGCTAACAGAAGTCCTCTCTCTTCTGGATGCTTTTGGAAATGCTCAGAGAGTATACAGCAACAAATGGGAATTAAAGAGTAGACACCTCTTATTTATCTTTCAAAGTCATACATAAAGCATGAAATGAGGGGGAAAACTTTGATGTTTAGGGAAAAGTTTATTGTGCCAGGGCTTGAGTTTTTGACTAGTTTGACCACTAGTGTAGATGACACTTTATAATCATTCATCTGTATGCTGTCATTTACTGTGGTGATAATATCTTCTCTACTTTTTCTCAGTGAGATTGGCAGTGAAGAGACATGAAATAATAAAGGATAATGATAATGAAGGTAAAAATGAAGATGGCTGAGAAGGAGGGCAACAGATACAATGGCTCACAGAAATTTGGATTTTAATGGGCCTAACAGTGAACCATATTCAGAAATGTCACTTCCCTGGTGACATTGCATACATTTCAAAATTATGTTCTGAAAGCTGTTGTGCAAGCTGTCCAGTGATGAAGCGTCTTCAATCTCTGGAATAACTAGATTTACTTCTATGGCACTCAACATTTTTTTTTTTCCTAGTATTGATATCGATCCCTGGCCATTAGGACAACATTTAGGCTGAGATTCCCAAATGAAGTAATGTGTAGGACATAAGAAAACTCCTCACCCCTCCACATTGAGATGTGATTTCTAAGAGTGTCAAATAAAAAAAGACAAAAACAGATTTTCAAACTGTTGATTTATGATTGGTTTGTTATTATACTCTAACCCAGCATGCCTTTATAATAGCCATTACCTTGGACATACAAATAATTTGGTATATATCCATTTATCAATCCCCAGATAAATGTTAATGGTGTACGATCCTATCCCAAGATTCCGCCCCCAAAGCAGTCATGGTTAAACTAAAGTTTTCCTTTAATTGCTCTGAGTCTCAACCTCATCTCTTTCAACTGATTTATCTCAGCATGGAATAATTGTACCTGTGCTCCACTTATTAATTTTATAAAGATTCTAGAAACTTTTAAAACTCTCATTTTACAACAGAGTACTAGAGGTCATGCCTCTCAAATTAGTGGCCATATGTGGCCATAATAAATCTTCACTAGTGCAGTACACCTGTGTGTGTGTGGGAGGGGGGGCGGTGGCATGTGTCAATGGATTACTCTGCATGGATGATCGAAGTTGATCATTTTGTAACCCAAGTGACACTGCCTGAACCAGGTCAACTGCAGTTGAGTACCAATTGATTTCAGGGCCACAAATACATTAAATGAAATCAAGATTTCATACTTTTTAGAACGGCAGAATACCTGCCTCTCAAAATACCAAATTCATATTTTTGAGAAATACAAATCTACTAAAAATAGGAGGTTGTGTATCAAAATGGGCAACATTATCATAGATAGACTTGCTCAAATTCCATTTCTGCCACTTACTAGAAGGGTACAGTTGGTATACTTTTCTTAACCTTTCATAACCTCAGTTTTTTCATCTGTAAAGTGGGGATATTAATAGTATTTACTTCCTAGGGTTTATGTCAAAGTTAAATAAGATCATAGAAAACATACATTTAGCATAGAGCCACTGCAATGTGCTCAGGAAGTATTTATTTGCTGTGATTATTACTATTAATAATGAAATTTTTAAAAGCTCATGGATTGGAAGGATTATAGTGTTAAAATATCCTTAAACCTAAAGTAATACATAGATTCAACACAATCCCTAGTAAAATACCAGTGGCATTCTTCTCAGAACTAGAATACCTCATCCTAAAAATGTATATGGAACCACAAAAGAGTCCTCATAGCCCAAGAAACCTTGAGAAAGCACAATGAGAAGTATTATGTTCCCTGATTGCAAATTATACTACAAAGCTACAATAATCAAAACAGTATTGTCCTGGCATAGAATAGAGAGCCCAGAAGTAAATCCTTGCCATATGGTCAATTAATCTACAACAAGGGAGGCAAGGCTATACAATGGGGTAAAGACAGTCTCTTCAATAAGTCGTGCTGGGTACACTGGACAGATACATGTAAAAAAATGAAATTGGATCACCTCCTTACACCATATACAAAAATAAACTTAAAATGGATTAGAGACTTAAGTGTAAAACCTGAAACCATAAAACTTCTAGGAGAAAAAAGAAGCAGTAAACTCTTTGACATCGGTCTTAGCAATATCTTTTTGGATATGTCCCTTTGGGCAATCAACACAAAAATGGGACTACATCAAAGCAAGGTTTCTACACAGTGAAGGAAACCATAAACAACAACAAAGACAACCTCTTGAATGGTAGAAGAGATTTGCAAATAATATACTTGATAAGGTGTTTATATACAAAATATATAAGGAACTCATATACCTTAACACCAAAAACAAACAAACAAACAAGCAAAAAACAATTTAAAAAAATGAGCAAAAGACCTGAATAGGCATTTCTCCCAAGAGGACATACAGATGGACAACAGACATTTGAAAAGATGCTCAGCATCACCAATCATCAGGGAAATGCAAATCAAAGCCAAAATGAGACATTACCTCAAACCTATCAGAGTGGCTATCATCAAAATCAATAATAGCAAGTGCTGGTGAAGCTGTTGAGAAAAGGAAATCATGTACACTGTTGGAGGGATTGCAAATTTGAACAGCCATTATGGAAAACAGTATGGAGGTTCCTCAAAAAACTAAAAACAGAGCTGCCGTATGACTCAGCAATACCACTTCTGGGTGTTATCCTGAAGAAAACAAAAAGACTAATTTGAAAAGATATATGCACCCCTTTGCAGCATTACTTACAGTTGCTAAGATACAGAAGCAATCTAGGTGTCCATTGATAGATGAATAGATCAAGATGTGGCATATATATACTATGGAATATTACTCAGCCATACAAAAGAAAGAAATCTTGCCATTTGC
>NW_017731639.1:482431-500850 GCF_001890085.2 Hipposideros armiger
CCTGACTTTTCTTTTGGCTCGGTCCTGGAGCATGGATTTCAATACTTTGCTAAGCTTATGTGAAAATATAACTGTGTTTTAGGGGAACAAAAAATCTCTTTTTTTTGTTCTGGTAACTATTTTTGTCTTTTTTTTCTTCATTCTTGAGGGTGCCAATGTGACAATATTTTTTTCCCTCAAAATGATTTTTAGGCCTTTATTGGATAATAAGTCATTTCTGGCATTGATTATTTTTAGCTACAGGAGACTATATTTTATGAATACTTTTTTACACATTGATGTTAGCAACCTACAAAAGATGAATGCACGCAAATACAGAGGGTGCCAAAAACATGTATACACATTTTAAGAAAGGAAAACACTGTATTAAGATTATAATACTCAATATATACTGATAACAAAGATGAATACAAGTCATGTGTATACATGTTTTGGGCACCCCGGTATAAACAAAAATATGCAATATAAAAATACACCATTCGCTATAGTAAAAAGGTTGGATAACTTTTTGTATTGGTGATAGTAATTTTTGTATTTGATTACTGAGAAACAATAATCAAATAATAAGCATTAAAATGTAACATATGATACATCAATGAGAAATGAAATTAGATTTATTTGCTATTGTTGTTTCCCATTCTTTGCACAATATTGAATATGGAGATTCTCCACCTTAGAATTAAGTATCATGTCATTCATATTAACAATATGTTGAGTGACAAAATTTTGATTAAAAAACAATATTGATGCAGACAGTAATGCAGGCAATTATTATTACTTACTGTAAGATGAAATAAACTGTATTGCAGGCTTAGGTGTTTCTTGATCAATAAAATCATTTCCATGTTATTAGTACGGAGAAGCAGTTATTAGAGCATACGTTACATAACTATATAGACAGATTTATTATTTTACAACAAATTCTACTACAAACAATTTTGTTACAGTTATTTTGGAAAATGAGTGGTGACCTTAGGAATAGCACTGACTTGGTCACATGTATATATTCAATGATCTGATTTAAATCATGAGTTATTAACCTCAATTGAACTCAGGGGTAAAATCTCATAAATACCTTGAAAAATGTAGTGAATCAGAAGAAATGTTAAACTGAAATAAAAACAATAATGAGACAGCCAGATCATGAAAAATTGCTTGATTCGAAGAACTTTTAAAGGTTAGAGCTGTATTAGAGGTTTAAAAAAAAGAAAGCAATATGAGAGGAAAAATACAAGGAAGAAGAAAAGATTAATACGCTCACTGCCTACTTTTTGTTTTATTATGCTCTTTTTTTTTTTTTTCTAAGAGGTTACCACTTTTGCAGCTGGTCAGAAATATCACATTCCTTGATGTCTCAAAAGGTTTTATATGACTAAGCTTAACCATACTTTAACTTGAATAATATATTAAGCAGCTGTTGAAAATAAAAATGCATTATGGATATTTAAACAGAGACACCAATGGGAGGAATGCAACTTCTCTTGGGGTGTGAATTAAGACTATTCATTTTCTATCATATTAAAATTTTCACAAATATTACAGCAACTAACCATATGTATTCTATAACACAGGCTCTGGGTGCATTTTAGTTGAGACAGTTTCTTGGTATTCTTACAAGTATGGTTAAAAGTTTTATTTTTAATTAATTTAACATACGATATGTTGGGAAGGTATGGGGATTGGGTTTATTATAAAGTGTCTCAGAATGATATGCATACAAACAACTTTTAAATGACTATAAGTAGCCTAGCATAACTGCACTATATAATGTGAGAAAAAGCATATCGGGTATGACTGAAAAGTGGTATCTAAATTACATGTCAATTTTTACCTTGAAATAATTTTTAGAAGTTTCAATAAGCAGTAATTTATTTTATCTTTATGTATTTTATGTTTTTCTGATTTTTGACATATTGGCAACTTTGTATACTTAAAAGACTTGTACATGATTGTTGGTTCACTGCCATATATGAAAACAGGTAAATGATGCCTCTATGCTAATGAACCTTACTTTACATTAGTTTAAAATTTTTATATGCAATTTTTTGTTTCCATCTTTGTCTGTTTTACTTTTCACGCCAAATGAATACATGAATATATGAAAGTTGATTTCTAGTAAAAAGAAATGTTTAAACCTGGCTGCCCGTCAAAGGATTCATGTATAACATAATCAATGTATATTAGTTCTTTTCAGTTTCAGAGTAAAATAATTTCAGAGTACTAATTTTGGTCATAACATTATATATTTCTTAAAGGCACGAAAGTCAAACTGACTTCCTTCCTCCTGCCAAAAAATCTATAGCACATTTCCGACATTTGAAATGCTACATTCCCTTTTGGAATCAAAGACAACGGTGCGAGAATGATGAGGCAACCACGCATTCAATCGTGCCACGAGGCTTGAAAATCGCTGTGGTCAGAAAGCACAGTTAAGAAGCAAGGAAAAGTTGACCTTTCTTATTTCTGTTAAGGATCCATCCGAAACCCATAACCTTTTGGAAAAAATGACTTAATGGACATTAAAATATTTTGAAACGGTATGCTAATGTTGCCAATTAGTGTTCAAGGCAGGAAACTTACCCATTAGTTTAGACAATGACTGAGGTTGAAAACTAGTGAAGGGGCACAAATGAAATCACCAAAAACTGAAAATTGTTTCAATCTTTCAGTCACAGTAATCAAAGATTTTTAGAAAATTAAATGTAAAGCTGATATCTATTTTGTACCTTTTTTTCTCTGTGAGTTTGGTCTCTACACTTATCTTTGTGTGTGTGTGTGTGTGTGTGTGTGTGTGTGTGTGTGTGTGTTTGCATGCACGTGCTCATGTGCATGTGCAAGTATGTGTATTCAGAACAATTATTTCATATACTACGTGAACAGCAAAGCTTTTCAATAACCCCCATATAGATCTCTGAGAAATTTTACAAGGATTTATTTCACACACATTTCTTCAGCTTAGTTCAATATTAACATGTTCTAAATGAACTACATTTCTAAGCAAGCAAAGAATCAGACAGAATTCCCATTTAAAAGAATTACCATTTCAAACCATTGCTTCAAACTCAAACTGCTATGGTAGCTTTCGACAATGTGGTTGCATGCTTTCTAAAAACAAAGCTCATGTTTCTTTTCTCTCGCACCCATCATGAAATGAATAGATTATCAAAAAGTAATTTTTCTGTAAAGCATAGTATTTTTTCCATACTGATTATAAAAATGGTAGGTTTCACCTAACTCTTCTTTTAAAAGATATTAATCTCAGTATCTACTTCCAAATAGATTTGAAGCACTTTGCAAAATTAAACAACATAAACAATTAGGGATACATTTTGACAGATCTACAAGGAGCAAGGAACATGGACTGTTAGCAAAACAAACCCTGGTTTGGTCTGGTCCGATATCAAAAAAGTCCAATCACCACAATTAGGCACAAAATTTGACTAGAAGTTTCTTAGCAATTATAGGAAAAAATGAAAATGGTTAAGTTACATAGTTTCCACTTTATGAAGGAAGAAATCAAATTTCTTTGCAAGTATAAATTTTTGCAGGAACTAAACTAAGGGAGGAATAGATTGCGCTCTGTGTGTATAAGATAATGAACAAAATCTTTAACTATGACCTTATAACTTCTGTGATTGTCTCGCTATGCTATATTTGAACCTTAGCACAGTTGTGCTGAAGGAGTAAACTACATTGTCATTGACATCATTACCTACTTGATTGAAGGCATTTATTGTAATTACTGCTTACAGGACTTGAGCCCCCAACTTGGTTGAAAGCTCCTCTAGGATAGGAACTGTCTCAGATCTTCACCCCTTGCGGTGTTTATTCAATGAGAGATTATTTATCCCCTTCCATTAGTAGCTTGAAGTGAGTACCTTGAATGGCAATTTAGCTGGAATCAAAATCACTTGTTTTTCTCTGTGCATTTCAAACGCATTTTGTAAAATCTCTTGTTTTCTGTGAATGCTCATGAGAAGACTTCTGTTTGAGAGTTGTTCCTTTAGAGATCATCTATCTTTTCTCTCAAGTTACATTCATATTATTCTCTCTAATCTTAACATTCTCTATTTTCTTTCCAAAGGTGTTTTATTCTTTTTTTCCATGCTCTGCACATGGTGTGTATTAATACATTCAGCCTGAGACTTCATGTCATTCTTCAGTTCCAGAAAATCCCGAGATATTATCTCTTTGAATGCTGCTTCTCTTCTATTTTATTCATTTTCTTTCTGATATTCCTATAACTTGTATTTTGTAGATTATCATTTTATCCTCCATATTTCTTATTTGATCGCGCATATTTTTTCAATCTCTTTATTTCTCTATCCTCGATTCTGCTTGAATACCTTAATATTACCTTCCCGTTCACTAACTTTTTTCCAACTATGTTGAATCTAAGGTTTAGCTTACCCAAGTTTTTAATCTTAAAGACCATATTTTTCAGGATTTTTAATGGTACTTTTTTCATATTCTCTGCCCTTGTTTCATTTCTCACTGTTTTGTTTCATGGTTTCTTACTCTTTACGGGTGCTATTCCTTCCCGTATCACTTTGAGAATAATAAACATCTTTACTTAAAATTATTTTCATATGCAGTAAACTCAACTCCAAAACTGATTTCACTGGCTTTCTTAGCATTAATTTTACTTCTATATTTTGGAATTTTGTGTTGCGTATTCATTTTGAATAGTACTTTATATATTCTCTATTTCTTTCTTCATTCATCTCTTCCTATTTGATGGTATTTGGGTTGCCTTCACCCATTCCCCTGCATCCCCAGTCCAGAACCAGATCAATACCTTGGAGCTCTTGATCTCTCATGAAACTGGAGATATCACACACCCAGTTTCCAATTCAGGGAGTATCTTGACTTGGGTCGTGGCTCGCAGGCTGTATCTGCTGCTCTACCCAGTCACCCCCAGATGCTCCGCTTTCTGGGGAGCAGTTTACAAGACTTTTTTCCAGCTTCCTTTCACTACATTTCAGTTCCAGCTCAGTCGCTGGTTTCAAGCACCGAAGCTCGCTCAGGTCTAGTAGGCCCTTGATAAAGCACCTTTAGCCTTTATCATCCTGCAGGAGTCAAAGTCTTGCCTGCTCTGACTGCTTTTTTACCTACACGTCAGTCGGCCTTCACTTTAGCTTCACATGCTGGTATATTGCTGTTATTTTTTTCTGCCATAGAGATATTTATCTTGTTTTTGGTTGCAGCTCTGTCTTCAATGTTTCTTCCTCTTTATGTTTTCTCTATCAGTTTTAGTGTTTAGAGCCAAGGAGGCAGTAAGGAGAGTATGAATGGGGAAAGCAAAGTATGAACACACAACCAAGCCATCTACGCAGGATATCTTTTAAACTATAGTGCCAACGTATTAATTTATAACGCATACCAGGTACAATTTCTCCTCTTGGAGTCTGAAGTGAGGACAAGGAACAGCTCCATGCCCCTCCCCTTTTCCATCAGCTAAACCAAGGGGCCCAGAGCACTTGCATTAATTAGCATCATCCAAAACACTCATTTAAAATGCACATTTTTGGGCCTCTCTCCAGATTTACCATATGGGAACATCTGAGGGTGGGAGCCCAGGAGTTTGCATTTTTAACTGCACTTTCGCTGTTTCTTTGGCAAACTAAAGTTTTGAGACTCAATGCATAACCAGCAACCTCCTGACTGTAAAATCCTGTTTCTAAGAATCTCCCAAGTACTCTCTCATTTGATCCCAAGAGGGACAGTGAGAGCAACTAACACAAAAATCAACAATCAACTACACTTTTGAGTCTATACAAGAAAGCAGACACTCCTAGTCGAAAACCTTCCATGAAGTAGCTTCATCGCAAGAAAGTGTGCTAAAAGAGTTATCTTGTTAGTTACTATCAAGAAATTACTTTCTGTATAATGGCCATCAGGTGCCCACCTGATGACTGACAAGCCATGGCAAAGCTGAAGAATGAAGAAAGCTACAAGAGGCAGGCTTTCGATAATGGATCTTGACCACTGGATCAGGGCTTAGGGATAAGGCTATGTATGAAGTCACCACAGCTGATGGGGACTCACAGCAGGTTAATGCCCCAGTTTAACTCCCTGTTTTTCACCTCCCTCTGAGCACACTGAACCAATGACAAGAGAAGAAACGTGAGTCAAATAAATAAAAATGATGACAAAAGCTTGTCCCATGCAGATGAATGTCCAATTAGAAAGCGTGTTAAGGAAGAAAGGAGAACATATGAAAAATACACTTTAGTTCAAATAGAGTGAAAGGAAAAATATGTTTTCATCTCTCCCACTAGTAATGCAGTATGGTATATCAAAAATAAAGTGATGCTTATGCCAAAATATTTCCATAACCTGGGGAAACTTTTCTTTTTCGTTTTTGTTCATGTGCTTCTCATTTGAGGTCCTCATTTTTAAGACAATTTCTCATTATTGCCCTTGCTCTGCTGTGAGCCCCAACTTAACTCCTGCTTCATTTTCACATGGCACTGCCGCTTCCAAGCTTCCAAGGAGAAAGTAAGTCCCATTCATTACAGCGATGTGCGGTAACGGGAAAGTCAAAAAATTATCTTACAAGAGGAAAAAGAAATTAAAAAAAAACGCTCTTGAAAAAAATCCATGTGGCAATAAGCCAGCTGAGAGCTAATCATGAGCAAGGCCCCGCAAAGAGAAATATAAAGACAGAAGGAAAGCTGATTGCTGCCTCTCAAGGTTCTGTTGCTCTCATTCACAGCTGCCATGGTGTGTTATTGACACACGAAGGACCAAAGAAAACGTCCACTGTTTTGCAGCTCATAATATCCTCATTATGGTATTGTCCTCAGGATGGAAGTAAATATAGAAGACAAATAAGTCCTCCTCTCATTGCTCTTTAGCTGCTGAATTACCCATGTAAGTGGATGGCTGGGGCACAGCCCCTGCTCTTCAATTCTGAAGCACCAGAAGAGACTCCGAGAGCCGACACCAACGCACACGTGGACAGGGATGCAGCTATTTGTGCTGTGCTACTACCGCACAGGGCTGGATCCATGCCCAACGGGGGAAAAAGGCTGCAGCCAAAGCTCCGAGGGCTATTTCAGTTGAAATAAGACCAGGAGGCCTCTGTTTTGGCTGCTGGGATGAAAGGAATATGCTTCTTGTAACTCAAACTGGAATAGGAACTGTATTTTCTCATAGAATTGTGTTATGATAGGAGCATTACATTTTTCATTTTTCTAGGACCCTGAACATCTCCTGAGAGATGGTCCCAGAGGGATGGCAGGTGCTCCAATCAGATATAAAGCCTTGTGACTGGGAGGCAGGACCAAAAATGCCATGATGGGGCCATGTGGCATGTCCCTTACCTGGATACAAAGGGTCTCTAGAAAAGGCCCTGCAGTGTTGAAAGTGGATGTTGCTAGGAGTCCCGTTCATTTGCCCTGGTTCCTAACTTTTCCTCCTTCTCATTTGGTGTGTTTACCTCATTCGTCAGAGTGTCATGGCCTAGATGAGGCAAGTTTTAGTTATCTGAAACCTCTGCCGGCCGTGTTTATCTGAATCCTTTGCTGGCCTGTTATCTGGAACCTACCTCTTTATTGCTTTGTTGACTTAGTACAACCAAGCCTGAGGTTTCACTTCTTTAAATAATGCCCACACTGTGAACAGGAAAGAACTTGCTCAAAAGCACACAGGTCACCTCATGGGATGCTTGTTCTGAGTACTTCATCATGAATACCACTGGCCGAGCGACATGGGTTCTTAAGGAAGCATGCTTCTTGAATGAATGGATAAATTCTACTTCATCCACACTGAACCTGCTGAATTTTAATGAGGAAACAGTGTAATATAAAACATGGCTCTTTATTTGAAACTTTTCAGTTGGGAAAGTTCAAATTGGTTTTTAAAAAAAAGCCCAAGTGTTATGCGATGTTAACCAAGCACAGCTAGCAGCATGGTCGTTAATGCCTTGCTCTCACCTTTACAACATTCTCAAGTCAAGAATTCTTTGGTTTTCTCATCTTCAAGGATGGCGCCCTTTTAGTCCACAGAAGAGAAATATTTGCACTGGGTCCTAAGGCGTTCTCCAGGAGAACACAATCTTTCCAGTCAAAACTTGACTCTAAATTTCTACGAACATGGCATGTATTTCTGCCTGATTTCATTTATGTTTTATTGTGACAAAAGCAAGCGTCTACTAAGGAATTTGGACGAAAGGGCCTCTGGGAGAAATGGTTGATAAATGGGTGTGTCTTTTTGAGTGGAATTTGGGGGAAAAAGTTTAAATACAACTAAGTTAACATTTATCTCTCTCCCTGCAATGATTTACTAACAAAAGGGCCTGAAAAGGAAAACTCCCTGGTCAATATCCTATCTCCTACCGCACACTGGGTGTCAGGTTACACACAGCCCTGTTTGCCTTTTCCCCATGGCTCTTACTAAGATAACCAGTCAGGGTCAAAGATGAATTAATCTCTGAAGAAAGAAATGACAGGTACATTTGAATTCAGTAGTTTAGGTTTATAAAAACAACCTTGAAGAAATCTGAAGGTTATTTATATCAGTATGCATTGGTATTGCCTTTCTAGTACTTGTTAATACTTTTTGACAAAATAGAAGGAATATCCGGGAATGAAGAATAAACTTCTTAAGATAGCATAAAGCAGCAAAAGTATTATGGAAAACCAAGTCACTTGCTAACAATCTATTGGGATGTCTTTTCTAAATGATGCAATATATTTGAACAAATGTCAATTTCATTATTGAAACTTTTAAAATTCAGAGTCATTCTTTATAGTTTTAATATCTTCAGCTCCCAAGTCCTTCCTCTTATTGAAGGTCAGTGTGTAACAAAATCCATTCATTCATTCACTCAACAAATGCTTAAGGTCCCAGATCCCAACATCAATGTCATTCAGGTTACAATGTTACGAAAAGTAACAAACAATGTGACATTTTCTTTCTTGTTGTAATGACATTATTTAAAAGATCTGAACTACTTACTACTAGCTTTTTCTTCATAGAGGTTTCAAGGGTCACACTTCCCTATAATATATTATTTTGACATATTTTGATAAATTTAGTTGCTGTGAAATGAAGCAGCTGACCCTGAGAATCGCTATCCATCTTTAAATGAATGTATCTTGGTTGTATTAAAATTCAACCTAAAAGGGTAAGAGTCAACCTAGAAGTAAAAAATTAGTTTTCTAAATTGATAAGCAAAAGTGTATTTATTCCTTGTCATATTATTGAATTTATTTTATGTGAGATTGGCTTTTATGGTAGAACTCTGTCCACTGGAACTGTATTGAGATCTTCATGGAAAGAGTATAAAGCAGTAAAGCTGATTTCCAGAGGCCACACATGAAAAATCAATCTTCACACCATGGCTAGAAAGTGGCTCAAATCACCTCCTTATAATTCTAATCAGTACAAATGAAATGAAAGCATTCTGGATGTAAAGGTTATCATTCTTCCTTCCCCTACCACACATCTAAGTTTGTTTTATAGCCTTCCCTTGTCCTAAAAATGTGAAGATGGCAAATCTGTTTGTCATGATACAGGACAAGAATTAAACGACTGACATGTAATTAATCAAACATCTCAGTCTATTTTTGTTAGTGGAAATACAGGCAAAAATCAAAAACGTGCTTTTGCAAATTTACTTTTTCACATGAAAACACTGTCTTTGACATTTCTCTCTCATAGGCTCTTGAGGAAGACAGTGAATTTCATATCCAGACAACAATAACAAGCAACCTCTAAAGCATCACATTATTCTAGGAGTTAGAACAATCCTTATTAATCATATGAAAAATTTTACAGGTGAAGAAACTAAGAAAATGTAATTATGCCCCAGGGCAGCTTCTACCACCAGCATATGTTCAGCTCCTTAAATGTCTATCATAGTTTCATGCTCTCAGCATACATTCGCTCTATTCCAGTTTAATGCACAATCCAGATAAACTCTCACCCATTTACAAAGGGAAAGGTGAGGAGAGAGCTGAGGACGATGCCAGCTTTTGGGTTGACTATTCCTCCCTCACCACAGTTATGCAGCATCGACCACGAGCGCCATGGAAGTCACACGGGAGAGATGATTGAGGTGCGGGAGGGAGGGCAAGGCACATTCCATGGAGGCTGGGCGCTGATTCTACGTTATGGGAGGCCATGTGGAAATTAGTGGGGAATGGAGGGGAATCGAAGAGGCCTTTTGGTGGAGGGTAGTGAGTAAACACACCTCTCACCTTTTTCAGGTCTGGGGGCTGGGTTTGACTTCTTATACAGTTACCAAAAAGCCAGGTCAGAAGTTAGTGAAAATAGCGCTACGTTACAACAAGCTTCATGAGCAGCAACTCTGGGCTGCCTTCCTGACGCTCTCTGTTCTGTGTATGAAGCAAACCTCCTTCCATGGGAAAGTGTCCGCAGTAGCACTGGTGATGAAGAACCTTCAAGGAGAGACCAAGGATTGTGTGGCTCCGCCTTGGTCTTGTCCTACAGCACCGAGGTTACATTTTCAGGCTCCTTTGATGAGGAGCTGTGTATTCTAATTACCGGTAAGCTTATATTGATGGGATTTCCTAAGTGTTGTCCTGTTTGAATATAAAATAATAGAACGTACTGATGAATAACCGTGGTTAATTTACACATTGCCGTTTGGGGCCTCCTGAACCCAGAATTCAGATCTCGGAAGCATGCGCTTCCCATTAGCAAGGCTCTGACATTTTTAATCAGCCTGGCTGCACTGGCTGCACACACAGTGTCAACATGAGGAAGTGGAAACACCGCCTTTGCAGCTTCCAGCTCTCAGCACTCTGATTAGACATACACTGTCAACTTCATTTGTACTTGATCCATAAAAAGAGTTGCATCGTGATAGTCTCTTCAAATTCTGGCAAGCTTTATTGATGGCTGAGATGTCGGAGTTAGTTTTGCTTCTATTAATACCTCAAATTTGTGTGTGTTTTTTTTTTAAAGTGATGAATTACTTCAGTTTGCAGATGTAGTTTTTCACATTGCAAAATAATATTTCTGACCTTGGGAAAAGATGTAGATTGAATACCCTGTGTTAACCATTGATAGATTTTTCACGTTTGGGTTACACATTGAAAACCTGATAAGAACTTTATATTTAATAGTCCTCATGACATCTGACTGCACTGAATGATGCAAGGGTTGTGGTTATTCATATTTTACTGAAAGAGAAGGGGAAGCAAAATTTCAGGAAATTATTTTTATCAGATTGTACTGATGATGTTTGAAAAAATGAATTAGTAAATTTGGAAGCACAATGATAAGTCCCAGTTTTTATTACTAATTCAGAAAATAATCTTTATACAAAAAGAACCTGCTCTTAAACTGTACCTTGTTTTGCGAAGGTATCCTGTTGTCCCATGGGGGTAAGGGTATGCCTGGCTTAGCAAAGACCCACTACCTCTCTAGATGAAAGCCAATCTTCTATGCTGAAGAACAGATAATACTTAACATAATTTAGTCTGATGTTCCAACTCCATTTCACTCTCCCAAACACCAGATAGTATGGCCCTTAGCATCTAGAATTCTTCGGAACAAAACATATTATAATATGGGATATATACCATACCTGCTTGTGTACATACAGTTAAGATACAGTGAATGATGCCTGTGACAAGTTACAAGGAATAGCAGGCAGAGGTCTTCTAAAACAGATGCACAATCTTTTATTTATTACAGACCTTTTTATTGTTACAGTGTACCGTCATTATATTTCAAAATAATTCCTTATGCTCTGTTTGTTTGAACTATGAAAGTATAGTCATTGTGCCTTTGTAAAAATGTCTTACTGGAGAAATCTTATTCTTGACCAATCAACCTTAGGACTTAAAGTACATTTCACTTGACTGAACTGCCATCTTTGCCAAAATGTGTCTGAATGACAGGAATATTGAATAGCCCAGCTTTAGAAATGCTCTTGATTCCACTTCTGTTGTACCTTCGGAACAAAATATATATGTGGCCAAAGCAAGAACCTAAAAAATAATTTTGAAATAATTGAACTCAAAGATATCAAAGAGACAAATGGGCTGTGGGACATAAATACAGTTCCATCAGGGTTACATGTTTCCTTTTATTCTCAAACTACATTTTTCAGAGAAATGACCCAAAAGATCCTTTCACTGAGGAAAAGCTATGTTTTAAATAAATTTCATATTTTAGGGCTTGTCTTAAATTATATGCAAATATCACTTAGCTTACAAAAATTTGAGTTGTCTCATGAAACACTCATTTGGCCCACCAAAATTTATTAAAATGATTTCTCTCCTGCCTCTAAGTTCACACCATAATTGTGGGATAAGAAAATCTTAGACATGCACCACAAACAGGAAGTCTTACCCACATCAAAATTTTGATGAAAACCAAACCGACTCCCTCACCCATCCAAGAAAAGAGGTGAAGTATATTCAATTTTCTTTTAAGCTCACTGGAAAATTTTCATTATGTCCACTTTGATTTATTTGGGGCCATGGATGTGCACATGTTTATTTTTATGGCAGGTTATGTCTATGTTGGCCCAGAAAACAGACTACTGTACTAACGTCGGAGCAAAAGCACAGTGCTTTGAAGGCCTGCACTCACTTTGTTTTTACTGTAATAGCAGCCAGTTAGCATATAATGTTTTGAGGCATGTGGAATGCCTGTGCAAACAAAACTGTACTCTCGAAGTACACACTTTTGTAAAGATGATATTTTGCCCATTAAGCTAGAAACACTTCAAATAAGTGTCGTCGTCCCCCCGCCCCCCCATAGTTTTGAATGAAAAATTCAGGAATAGCAAAGGAAAGGACCAGTGCACTTGATATTCCAATAAAGTGAGTGAAGTGAGCTGCCATTGAGTTCAGAGTTAGAGACCTGCCCATCACCTGAGCTAAGGGCAGCTGTCAAATCGCCATTCATGCAGTGAGGGAAATGCTAACAGGTGTCTGAGAACCAGCGCACCACACTGCCACATGGGTCTCGTATCTCTCTACCTTTTAGGACCTCTGGCCATTTCTCTTTTTTAATTAATATCTGTAAAATCTGTTTAGTACCGATAAGAAAAGTCAAAGTGAAGTGTGTTAGTAAATAGATAAAGTGGTATCAAAGTGGATAAAGTAATAATGGGCCATACTATCCCCTTCCCACCCACTTCCTTATCCATTCTCTAGGTTTTCATCTGCATTTGGAACTATAATGGGTAACAGAATAAAGAAAACAATAAATGCAAATAATAAATGAATGCCTCTAAAATTTTAACCCCAAAATACCAGAGAAACAAACTCTGCTATGCTCATTAAAAGAAATCTGTAGGTCTGTGGTAATGTATAACCAAAACATGCAAGAGAAGTTCACATTATAAAATAATAAAAAATGTGACTCAGTGTGTCACTTAATATTCTTACTCATCCGTGGTCTTCAAAAAAAACCCAAAAAACTGAAAAGCATTTTGATAAAACAGATGTTGAATGGTCTCAGTGGAAAATGATAGAAGGCTTGCACCATGTAACTATTATAAAATATTACACATTTGGTACAAAGTTTGGCCTTCTATCAAAAGTCATTTAGGACAAAATGAGCAAGGAGACTTCTGGTCTCATGAAAGTCTGAGCTTGTTGCTTACAGAACGATTTCAACGTTAAGCTCTCTCTTTCTGACATAGAATTTATTGCATGACAGAACAGTAAGTTTCTCCAAACCACCAAACAAATAATTACGACATTAAAACTGCACAACTGTGAGCTGTTACTTCAAAGAAAATATAGCAATGTAACATCGTATAAAGCAACCCGGGTCTATGGGAAAAAGAATGAAGGAATGTAGAGCATTTACAAATGACCTTTTCATTCATGAAACGCTAGGGTCTCCAAGGAATCCTGGAATAACTTGCATATGAGTTTATCACTAATCCATCATCAGAAAAAACAACAACAAAAACCTCTGAGCTGAGAGAGGACCCTGCTAATGTATTATGAGTCCACTGGAGCAGGGGCTGAACTGTTCTGGCCATAATATTTCTCCCCATCGCTACAGCTATCTGCCCGTCATGGGTCACGTCCACTATGCACCATCAGCAGAGTCGTTCCGCATTTCTATTTATCAAGTCAAATCTCGAAGCCGGTAATGCCTCACTCTCTTTCTACCCTCCAAGTGCAATGGGAGGTTCTAAATAAACCAGATAAACACAAATATCAGGGTATTCCTATATAAACCCTTTTAGTCAACATCTCTAAGAAGAAGCAGTGACTTTTATAGTGGAAAAAAGAAAGACTTTCCGTAATGAAATAACACTAGTCAGACTAAATCGGAAAAACACTTGGAGCTTCCTCAATTAGAAAAACAGAGCTTCAAAAAAATATGTTTGTATTGTGAATTTTTTTGAGATTCATTTCCAATACATGATTTTGCTATTTATTATACTTTGTTAGACTGCTAAATTGTTACAAGTTTATCTATCTTCTGAATTTTATTTTTCTCATCCACAAAGATGGTATATCTTAAAAATAACTTTAATGTTATACGTAATATGCTAACTTTACAATGTCCACAGTGCTTGGAAATAAATGAGATGTGCCTTATTTAGCCAACATATAGTTGTTGTATCAATATACAAACAGACAAATGTCATGTAATGAGATGATTAAGAAAAACATGAGCTTTGTGTCTTAAAGGTTATCCATTTTAGGTTACAGTAATTGATCCCAGTCACTTCAAATGTTTAAAACATTCCAAACCCTCAGCCAAATGTTGAAGAAATAACTCTGCCAGAATTTCAGTAGGGAAAAATTTAGAAGGCTTTTCAAATCCAAAGGAAAAAATATATATATATATTATTGCTGAAAGTTGTACGTGTGTTCTGCTTTCCAATGAAAACCATAGCCAAATAAGCTTTCATTAAATTGGAACAAGATGACAAATACGAAAGCTGAAAATGCATACAGTAAATTGAAACATTAAACATTACATAAGGTCTCTAATGCGTAACAAAAAATTTTTTTTTGAGACAGAAAATAAAAGAAAATATTTTCAATATCTTAACAGCTGTCTCCTCTTTCCCCCAAGACACACAAGTAAAATAGGTAATGGTCTCTGAAACCAAACTTCAATTTTTCAAACAGAAAAGAAGGAATACTGGTTAATTCATAAATTTCGCTACCGAGATGCTATGAATGTAGGAATATTTACAGTACGTGCAAACACAGCCTATCTGGAGAGGCTTTTACCGTAGTCAGGTGAAGTGACATTGTCAGAGGCTCACTTGCCATAAACTTCACCTTTGCAACAATAACACATTGTATATAAAACTTCAAACTGGCAGGCCAGCAATGATCTTATGGCATAGCAGTCTGGGGTACATTTTCCATCTTCTGTGAAGGTTATAACAAAAACCGAACAAGTAGTACATTGTACAGCTCAAATGGGCCATGGCATGATACAGAGATTGCAGTGGAAAACTTGTTTTGTCTTAGTCTGTAGGTGCAAGCAGATTTCAAAATTTCCTTCTGACCAGGTAGTTGAAATATCACCAACTGCTGATGCAAAGAAAACTCAGGCTAACTTCTGCATGCAAAGATATATACTTGTAAACAAATTGTTCCAGTTATGGAGCACACTGCTGACTGTCAGGGCATAATGCAAAGGAACTCGTGTTCCCAGCTTCTGCCTGGTTGCTTTCACTCTAAGGAAATGCTGAACGTGTGTAGAATTCAGTTCGCAGGTTCTATGAAAAAACAAGTCCTGACTATTTTAAAGATGAAAAAACAAATTACCAGCTTAAGGATTCTAAAACAGTGTCCGCACTCATTCGTATACAAACTATTTTACCAAAAACTTTTACTCATATTTTAACCAAGGTGAGAACTTGGCATTTGCGGTCTACTAATTCCTTTAGGCACCACTTAGCTATCACAGGTTGTATGCAGTGATTTATAAGCTTATGAGTCAATGCATCTGAAAGCTGATATGGTCTTCCGGAAGTTCACAGGGTATCTCACTGGCCTGACAGGGCCTGTATTTATCCATCATCAAACCAAGCCCAGGACTGTGCATAGTGTAAACATAAGAAGGCAATCAATAAGTACTTGCTTGATTATGCTGAGTGAATTGAACCGAACTGAACTGAATTGAACTGAACTGAAGAGCTGGCAACTATCCATTTAACTCCCACATGAGAGGCCAAGTCTTCGGACTTATTCTGTAGAGGACCCAAGGTGTTGGCATGTTCAAAGAGGAAATTACCAAATGCTTCCTGATATTAATGTAATGACTTCTTTTTACCCTAAATAAACCTAGTTCTAGCCACGCAATGTATCTGGGTGAATTGGCTATTAGCTAAATAAAAACTGAAAATGTAACAATTTACTTTTCCTCTAACTTGCCATGGCATTGAGAATCACATTTCAAGTCTTCACCAATCAAATATATAGACACATTTTATTTAACTCTTCTTTGCACGTGGTTCCTAAAAACTCCGCATAGTGAGTTAGACACAACTGTGAGACACTTTCATGTTTCTTTGATCCTCCTGTCTCACAATCAATCAAGTTTAAGTTGGCTAGTACAAACTGGACAGTTAGTCAACAATCACTAAACTTCTATTACGTGCAGTTGATTTAATAGCATCACTGAGAGAGGAATACATGGAGGAAAGTTGTGGTAATTTGTCCAGTAACCAGAGTGGCCCCAGGAGAGGTGGTGGTGGTGGTGGTGGTGTGTGTCCCTGTCCCTACATCTCCTTTCTCCTCAGAGCCAGGGCATGTGACCCACAGCCTAATGCCTGTCCAGGGTCTGGAACCAATCCCATACTTAGTAAAAAGGAACTCATTGTGCTCTAGTTTAATACATAAAAGGTTCAGTGACAAGTGGCCTCCAAGCTAGGTCCAAACTTGTGTTTCACTTTATAGTAAATGGGCTTCCGCCTTGCTGCTGAGACAAAGGGTCCACATAACTGGAGTCACCTTATTTAAATTCCTATTCTCCCAGGCTGTCCAAGGTACCGATTTCTCTAGGACTAAACATTCTTCTCGAGTGTTGAATGCCACACTTCCTCAAAACAGAGAACTAAAGCCTGCTCACATGGATTTTCATATGTAAGAACCTAAATGAAATCCCAGCTGGTCCTGGCATATAGTTTCACGTGATACTCATTAACTCACAGAAGTGGAGAACACATTTGGAGCAGTGGTTCTCAAAGTGTGGTCCCTAATTAGCACCAGCAGCAGATTCTCAGGTCGCATCCCAGACCCGCTGAATCAGAGGCCTGGGGGGGTTGGGCTCAGCCTTAACAGCCCCCCAGGGGATTTGCACACTCACTGAAGTTTGAGAACATCGATTCAGGGTAAGATTTTGTGAGGAACGCCTGTGTTGGAACTCCAGCTACACAACTTGCTACAGGAGGTCGTTGGGCAAGTGCTATTCTGACCTTTCTCAGCCTTGGAGAACCCATCTATACAATGGAGATAGAACATACATCCTGGGGTTAGTCCATATGCTCCATGTGGTTTCTGGCACACAGTGCTCAGTTACGTAGGCTACGCCTAGCCTGCATTCGCCGCCTTATTCCGCTGGCTCCCCATTACCTGTTGTTTGATATTATTTATGTCAAAGCTATTCATTACCTATCTTCATAGTCTGCTCACATTTTCTTTCTGGGAGTCAGGCAGGGTCTCAGTGGTCTCTTTCCAGCCCAGGTCCATGTTGGTTTCCCCTTTCTTACAGTTAACGCTTCCATTCTTAATTCATAACACATAACAATATGTGCAGTTGTATCTGACTATATATGTGATTTCAAGATTCCTTTATTATTAATCTCATGTTTCTTCATGTGTATATTGGCTGGAAGGGTTTGTTTCATTTTATGAAATCCAGCATAAGCTAGGTTAGATTCAAAGAAGTCACAAATATACAATCTTTTATTTTAAAAAATCCAAATAAAAGATTTTATAGGAAACTCATAATCAATCTGAAATAATTTACACCAATTACAAAGTGAACAGTCATTATGATAACTATTTTTGTTTGGCTATTTTTCTTTGCTCACCTTGTGCCAACAACTGTTACCTAATTTAAGAATCACAACTATCCAGTGAAGTAGAAGTAGATATTGTTAGCCCCAATTTAGAGATATAGAAACGGAAGCACCGGTGACTTTAATAACTAGACAAAAGTCTCATAGCCATAAGTGGCAAAGATAGAATTCAAACTCAGGGCTGTCTGACTCCAAAGACTGTACAGTAGTTCTCCTTTGTCCACGGGGATACATTCCAAGACCCTTCGTGGATGCCAAAACCTGCAGATAGCACCAAACCCTATATATATGATTTTTTTTCCTATACATACACCTATGGTAAAGTTTTATTTATAATTAGGCACAGAAAGAAATTAAAACAGTAACTTAAAAATAGAAGTTATAACCATATACTGTAATAAAAGTTATGTAAATGTGG
>NW_017731639.1:501299-517023 GCF_001890085.2 Hipposideros armiger
GAAGCCAGAGATAACTTCAGGTGATGAAAGGAATAGAATGAATGGCTTATGGGAAAATGAGGAAAATCCAAATGTGCTTAGATTGAGGAAAAAAATGAAAAATGACATAACTGTTTATGGAGCACAAAGGAATTATTATAATGATTTAAAATAGTATAGTTTAGGGGAATGAATGGGTTGGTTCTAAGAAAAGAAAATTTTAGGGAAAATCTTCCCCTTCCCTAACCACCCCAAAACAATTTTACCTTAAAGAACTTCTGGATTTTAGCAACTTCAGACAGGAGTGAAAAATTATCATCTGGGGCATTTCAGACAATCCATACAAATGTGAAAAAAAGTAATAATGTGCACAGGCAGAGAGTGAATGACCTCTCCTTGTCAAACTTTAATTTTTATGTTTTATAAAGAAAACATTTTTATTTTTAAAAAGTATATGCATTTATCCTTCAAGCCTCTTGGGTCTTTTAGCTAAACAGTATTTTTAACCTTGAACATTTTCATTTCCCTTTTAATGGGCTTAGTATGTAAGCAACACCCAAAATGCATAAAGAGATCAGCAACTAAACTAAATATTTTAAGCATAATATCTCAGGCTAAAAGGTGGCTTGAATATTCTTGATTTAATTAGAATTATTAGACAGCGTATTAATTTAGTACTTTCATTCTGCATATTTAGCCATGAGGGCAAATTTTTACTCAAAGTGATTCTTTAAAAATTCTTGATTAATATTCCCCCAAAGCATTTTGAAGCTTTTAAAAATAACGTTTTATTTTTGTGGTAACAAACATTGATTGTGATAACATGTTGGAAGTTTCTAGGCAAATCTGCTAATGGGTTAATTTTCTGAAAGAACTAGCCTGTATAGAAGGCTCTGTGTTATTCCTAAAATGCTTAGCCTATCCATTTGTTTCAGAAGTGTCATATCAGGGACAAATGAATGTGTTAAGAATTGTCTGAGAATATTGTTGAGGGACTAATCTCACAGACTAGATCATCAGCACGATTATCGTTGGCATTCTGTGTGCACACAGTTCCACTTGAAGCATGAAAACGCTCCTAATGCCAAACTACGAGAGGCTATATAGTGAATGATCTGCCACCATTCAATATTTAATCCTGCAATTGAAGCCACTAAAGGGATATAGCAAAGTAACAAGATGAATGAATCGTGACCTCCAACTTGCAAAAAGACAACCCAAACAATTTATCTTTTTTGGCCTGTATGGCATTTTTTATCCAATATTCCTATCACTTCTCTTCAGTCTGGGAATTGCAGATTGCGCAATGCCCCATTAGCACATACTGGAGATGGGAGCTGGGAATGGAGGCGATCCATTGTTTAGGATTTAAGCATATTCACCTTCAATTTAGTTTATCTAAAGTCTAAAATCAAGAACTCACAATAAAAAACTCAGCGTGATTCTCAAGACAATATTTTCAAGCAACTGTAGAGAGGACCACAAAATAATCCAAATCTATGAGAAATGAAATATGTAAACAAGAATAAAACACGAAACTTAGAACTTCATGCCTCAGAGCTTAAGTAGAATTCTTTGAAATTACCCTGCTCTCAAATGCATTAAAGCCACACTTCAGTTATTAAGGGGATACATTCCACCCCAATTCACTGGTTAATTGCTAATACCACATCATGTCAATGTGTGATCTTATGTTTTTCACAAGCTAAGTGGGGTCAAGCTAATGTATATGTGGTCAATGCTAATTCATATTACTTTTTGCTCCTGTATGCACGTAGGTTTCAACTGTGCAAGATCAATTTTACTTTAATATTTAAGTGGGGGCTGGGGGGAGGGAGGTAAATGTGCTCTTCCCTTCTACGAAGAGAGTCTCCACAATAAAAAAAAAAATTCTCAGATTTCTTCTCTAGATATAAACATAATGAGGCAGCAAGAGAAACCAGTGGGTTGTTCCCCAAGAAGTTACAGGTCAAGCACAGCTCACCTTAGATGCATGGGTGACCTTCCTAATGACACTACACTGTAGGTTTTGAAATAGCCCAAAGGTGGTTTTCTTTTATGCTATCACTAAATTTTGTTTGGAATCGCCACGTGCTATCTATCCTTCGTTGGGATTACAACTATAAAGCTGTAATTATTCTCTCCGCCCTCGTGTGTGGTTTCTGGTCAGTGAGTAAGAACTCTAAATGACTCATGTGTCATAATACCAAGCTGGCCACATTTCAGTTGGTATCTATTATGTCCAATAGTTTGGAGATACGGAAGGAAACCGTTAATGCATATTAGAGGTGTCATTATTATTATTATGAACGTTCCAGCAATCCTCTGTGATAAAGTGTCATTGACTTCCTGCCAGCTCCCATGGACCGGTGACATTTTGTTAACCAGTCTACTAAAAAAATCTATAACAGGATATTAGATAGTATTTAAAAATAATATCACAGCATGGGATCAAGTTAAAGAAATCTTGTATTTTAAGAAATGATTACTGCAAAGTCCATTAGCTAAGTATGTCAGTGTCTACTCTTTAATTTATTAATTGTTTACTATGAAATTCTAAGATAAAAACTACCTTTTGGGCAGCACATATGTTAAATAAATTATACTTGTAGAACGATCATTTCTATAATTTGATTATGTAATATTTGCACACATTTCCAACCATCTAATTTTTTAAATTCTCTAGTTTTCTATATGTTATTCTTCTTCATTTTTTTTTACTTCTGTGAATGTCTAAAGATGCATATGACTTGTGAATAGAGGCGGGGCCATTCACGATACTATGCTTTTTGTTTTTAAAATAGTATTAATCCGTCAAGCTTTTATTTAAGCAATACAGCTCTCTTAGATGACAGATAATATTGAACTAAACACACTTTTTCCTAATGACTTGTCAACAAGTGCAGGAAAATAAGTGGGAACAGGATTCAGATGTACAGATGTAAGTAAACTAATCTGTCACTTAAAAAGACATTTTCTGTTAGTTATTTTTAATGATGTGCTACACAGATACGGTGATGGAAGTGGGTCTCATTAAAAAGCAGCCGTCTGATGGTATCTTTTATCCCACAAAGACAAACTGCCATTTATTATTCTTTACTCTTTCGTTCCCCATTGCATCTTTAACCTCAGCCTACACACTCACAAATCTCACTGATCCTTAAAAAAATAAATTCAAATAGCTCTTCTCATTCACTATTAAACTTCATTTAAAAATAGCCAGGACAGTTTCCTCTCGTTTCTCATTGCTTCTTCACTCACACCCTGCATTCTAAAGACTTACTTCCTTGAGAAATTAATTTCATTCTTACTTGTGGAACATTGGACACGCTGTAGTCTGTCCTTATTTCTCTGCTGTCCCTCGCCTGTCTTCCTTTCTATTTCCACCCCTGCTCCCAAATGGTTTGGTGGCTTTCCCCTCCGTGTCCTTCCTTCTACTCCCAGTGCTCCCCCCGCCCCCCGCTGGAGCCATCACAATTCATAGTCCTGCCGCTTCATCTTCCATTCCATCAAATTTACATTTCCAATCCCCATC
This sequence comes from Hipposideros armiger, assembly GCF_001890085.2. Lineage (NCBI taxonomy): Eukaryota > Metazoa > Chordata > Mammalia > Chiroptera > Hipposideridae > Hipposideros > Hipposideros armiger. The sequence goes on from NW_017731639.1 coordinate 504,814, forward strand.
TCATCTCTCTGCTGAGTACCCGCTATGCTTTCCCAAAAATGCTGGTTAGGAATTGGTGGCTGTATGTAACATAGAGCCAAACACATATTTCAAGTTATATGTAATTAAATCCATTCAAGTTACATTGGAGTATGAGTTTACTATGTGTTCCATCTTTGCAGAACTGATCTCAAGTTGGGTGGTAAAGTGAACGATGGTGAGTGAATCAACATTACTATTTCCCGGTTAAAGCTACTCAACTGATTTCAGTTTTTCCCTCTCCCCAGAGATATTAGATGCATTAATGCTTCTTATTAATTACCTCAATCTGTATGGTAGAGCAGGTGGCTGTAACGACATAAAGCAGCCTTGAGGAAGAATTACACTTAACTATTTAAGTTCCCACAGCCCTTATACTGAAAATGTGATTTTTTTTAAAACTTGAGATAAAAGACCATAATGGATAAAATAGCCATGCAATCTGGTATATCAGTAACTTGAGAATACTTGCAGTTGAATTACAAGTAAAGTTCACTAAAAGCAGAGAAAACTCTAGTCAGATCCTATTCTCTGGAACTTCCCTTTTAAAATTAAAGAATAAAACATTTATGCAACTTGTTCAGCTTATGCCTGCAATTGCTTTAAATTAAATATTATGCCACATTCCCCTAATTGTACTATAAAAGTCAGGGGTTTTTTTTTGTCCATTATGTAGAGGAAGAGGCTGATTATAAAAATGATAAATTCAGAAACATAGAGGAAATTTCTATTGAGTGGTCAATAAATATTAAGTGCCAGCTGTATGCAGGGTAGTGCCAATAATTTCTTCAATGTAGATAATCCCCTTCCTATTCTTTTAACCCTGTCATTTATAAACAGACTAAACGGTATCTATAGTACACTGGAATTGACCTTTGAATAAAAGATGCTACAAGCTTGAATAATCATTAAATGCCATTATATTTATTGAATCTGCTCAGTTACTGAAAATAAATGTTCTCTTTTAATTGTGCATTAGTCTGGGTAGTGAGGCAATGTGGCTGCACATTTCTAACAGCTCTGCAGCTGTGTTTTGATGATGTAGGTCTCCTAAGAGCAGAGGTCAGGGTCTTATTTGACTGTGTCTATTCAGAGCCTAACAACGGGCACTCAATAACTACTTGAAGAAAAACTCTACATGTGGAGTGAGTCCTATTGGAATCTTTAGGATATCTGGGTTGATTTTAACCTCTGAGATCTAGTAGATATGCAACTTTTTACAAGTTAATTATCTTCTCTGGCCTCAGCTTCCTGATCTGTAAAAGGATATTCCTCCTCCCCCTTTGTCATGGGCATGGCCATAAGCTTCATGTGATGGTCAAATTATAAATATAAAATAATATACTGCAATATAATATAATATAATATAATATAATATAATATAATATAATATAATATATATTCTGTAAACTGAAGAACAATTCACAAAGGTGGATATTATCATTTTTATTATTAGTCTAACAGAAAAGGCTCTAAAAAGAATTTATTTTCCATGCTAAAATAAGTTTCATGAAATTACCAAATTTATGAAATTTTAAATCATTAAATAATGACACGTAATTAGGAACAGGACAAGAATGTGGAAAAGAAGGATTAGGACATAGAATTATGTTAACATAATCATCATACAAAGTAGCCTACGTATGCGTCATAAAAGTCAAAGAAGGCTGAGGCGATATCCATTTTGGAGAGAATGAATAAAAAGTCACTTTTGAGATAGTCTCAGAAAAATGGACAAGAGTTTGAAGGGGTGGAGGCATGGGGACAGTAGCGGCTTCAGGCTAAAGGAAAGGCACGGAGGTGGGAAAGTGTACATAAGTAGTACAATGTCACTACAGCACACAGACAATTCAGGAATGTCTCAAAACATGTGCCCACCACATTTTACTGTCATTCCACTGCTAGCTATCTTGTAGATCAGGGCATACTGTTAGCAACCTCAAAACTGATATTGCAGTCCCACTTTACAAAGTCGACCATTTTCTGCTGCTTTTCAACCAGGTGAACCAACAAGACCTCTTAGAGAAGTCCTTGGCAACAAGTCTACAGGTCTCTTCAAGAATGTGCTTTTGCTAAGTTCTTCATATTTAAAATGTCCTGTGACTCAACAGCATCACACAGATAAAGCTCAGAGGAAATGTAGCAGTTAATAAATTATTAAGCTGCTTTCCTTTAAAACATCAGGACTGGGCAGTACAAAGACTTGCATTGGTCTGTCAAATGCAAACAGATCTGTAAATCTCAGAAAGAAGAATTATCTGAGCCAAGGAACAGCTGGCCCTACAGATCCCATAGCCCACCTGGGATCCCCTTACTGCAGCCTGTCACTTTTAAAGAGTTTCATGCTAATACAGTCAATGAAATATAAAACTAGGCTGAGGGAGGTGGGCTATGGGCACCCTCACAGGATTTATCTTATGCTACATAAAATGACCTTTAAAGAGTCATCTATTGAAACGTAGCTTTGAAACTGCAGCGTTGTGCTTGCACAGTAATAATTTGTTATTGGTGTCTTGTTTATAATATGATGTATAGTTCAACAAATTTCTGTTTTGTCATATTCCTTGTTAGATAGTTAAATTTCAGATTTCTTTGCTTGTGCCACCTCCACTGAGAGAAAACGTTAATTCTTACAATAAGAATTTTTGTTTCTGACAGGTAAAACGGCTTCATATTACTTTAGCTCCATTTTGAAGTCTAATTTCCATAGCCTGGGCATAGCTCCTTAACCTCTTTATTCCATCCACCAAACCCAAATTGGCTCACTTTGCAGAAATGGCTACAACAGGGGTCTGGCTTTGATAAGTTGTTTGAATGTGGAGTTTCTGAGCAGAGTTTGTAGGGTCGGTGGGAAGGCCAGCTGGTTGGGGGGATCAGATTAGTTGAAACACAAAACTAGTACTTTCATCTACGCCTCCCTCCCTCCCAGACACAGGCAACTACACTGAGAGTCAAGATGAAAAGTTGGAGAACATCCCAGCTTCATTTAAATGGGAAAATAAATTTGACATGTTAATGATGTGGGATGTATTGAGAACATCCTTCCTTCTTCATTTATGACTTTAGACATTTCTACAGGGACGTTACAATATAATTTACGTTTGAAATGTCAGTTAGAAAAGGGACCCAATTTAATAATGCCGACTAGGGAGTGCAACGCAAAGCAGCCTTAAAGCAACCCCTGCCTAGAGTGCCAACTTCATGTGTCTTGGTGCTAGTTATCAGCCTGCTCTTGGCTGCGGGGTCATCTACTTTTGGTCAGAGATTCCTAACCCTTGCAGACTAGTTCTAGGGTCTGTAATCCAGATAAATGTTTCCGAGAAATTGGGGTGGCTAGAGAGTTTCACATTCAATTTCATTTATGATCCAAACTTGAGATTCAAAGGCACGATAATACAACCAAGTAATAGCAAGTTTCCAGATGTTCTATGAAGTTAATTTCATATGTCCTAGAGAAGATTACATTTAAAACAATAAGGATGTTGCTAAGGTAGTAGAATGGCTGTGGATTCTGTAGAGGTTTGACAGTCAGGTAGAACATTTTACACTTAACGGTGTGAAAGAACAAGGAATAGTTAAAAGTTGCTGTGTTACCTCCTGCAATGTGCCTCACCTGCTTAAGCCTCAAATCTTTATTTATTAAATGTAGTGAACACTCGAACATATTTTGTAAGATTGTTTTGAGGATTAAATGAGATAACATAGCAAAAATTTTAACACAGCTTAGTGCATAAAACTGCTCAATAAATATGTCTTGCATTATTACTATCATCGTCATCATCATCATCATCATTAGAAAACTGTTTTTCAGTAAAATAACATAATGGAAATAGCTCTCAGGGAGCTGGATTTGGCCAGGGCAGAGGATTGAGAGGGAAGATCATTAAGCTATGTAAGAAGTGGTTCCCAGGTTCCAGAGACGTGGTGATGGGTCTCTGAGTGTGAGGAGGGTGGACAACTAGAATAGAAAGGAAGAGACAGCCAAAGGGAAAATTAAACCAACCCAGGATGTCCAGATGGTTAAAAACGCCATAACTCCCAAGAGTTAATAAGCTCCTCGTACTTTGTGAAAGCCCATTCTCCATTTGGGCAAACAGATAAACGTTTACATATTTGCTTAATCACATGGAGGAGAAAATCCAAAACAACACTGAATTATTATCTTTTAAATTTTCAATTATTATCCCTTAGAACTCAGAGTTCTATTTTATATATGTCTTTATCTTCAAAACACAAGACTTCCAACAACATTGTAACAAATAATTTCTATCCCTTTTGTGTTAACAGTACGTAGACTTTCTTATGAGATTCCCTTTTGTGAGAACCTATTCTTGGGGTCCGTTGTTGTTGACTATTCACAATTACTAGGGTTCCAAATCATACTGTGCTATGTTTACTAAAAATTTTAAGCCAAAGGCACAAAGATACTTTGGTGAATTCTGATTGATTGCATGATTGATTTTTTTCCAAAGAGTAACTCACTGTTGTGTTCAGTATTCACCTTCTGTCTCCTACATTCTAATTCAATAAACAGTGAGGTTTGGCCACTTAGGGCATAATAAATGTATTCTAAATACATTTATTATATTCTTCATAGAGTTTTTATTTTGTTGAGGTAAATATACTTTCCCTAGGTATAGGATCAAAGGTGACACACTTTTAAAATTCAGTTTGGATATCAGTTTAGTTACTCTGTAAGAATGCCATTGAAAAACAATATGAATGATAATTTGTTCTTTCAAGAGAAAAAAAACTATCTCATGAAATAACTGAAACACATACACCTGCCATCTACTAACAGTTTTAAGAAACTCTCCATTTATATCAGCTTCTTGCTGAAATAATTTATCTTAGAGGCAGTGAAAAGGATAAACAGATGAATTCATACAAATTTCAAATTTTTTACATTTCATTTCCAACTCATTTTATTTTTATTTATTTTAAAAATAAATTTTAACAAAAGCCCCTGCCAAATATTGTACAAAGTAGTGTAATGGTTTTTTGTTGACCAGAGTGATACTAACATGTTATTTTTATAAGATGCACAAGAAAACGTTCATGTACCAGATTTACCTGATAAGATTTCTTGCTTGTACAGTTACACATCCCCAACTCAGCATTCTCTTGGTTTAGTGTTTGGATGAATTCTGAATTTAACGTTGAAAAGCAGACAGATTATTCTTTCCAGAAAGTTTGGTGATGTGTTTGTTCTTACAACAATGGGGCCAGCTAAATAATTTCATATATGTAAAAATGAGTGTAAAGCTGAAGAACAGTGTGCTCCACTTATCCTGCAGCTCTTCCTTTGGGGTTGTCAATCTACCTTTTAAATTCCTTTGCACTGAGGCTGGAATGCTAACTGTTTCAATAAAAAATCCTTAAAACTGTTTTGTAGGAGATGGGGCTTAATTCAGCTTTGAGACTGAATTCTAGTCTTAAGCACTTGTAAGGCGGGGTGGGGGGTGGAAAAGAAGTGTGGAATGCAGGCAGGAGGGAATAAAGGGGAATAAGAAAAAAGAGTCAAGAAAAGAGTCTGAAAAAAAGGAAGAGTAATTAGAGGAGGGAGCAAGCAGGAAATGGCAGAGACAAGGGAAGGCTGCAGTGTGAAGGCTCAAGTTGCAGGAAGAGGATAGGCTGTATTTTTGGAGAACAGTGACTATCCACTCTCATCTCATCTATTATGTTGCTGGCACTATGGCAAAGAAAACACAAATATTTCAATATCGGTGGTGTTTTCAAAAGCCAATGGAAAGGAGCTAAAACGGCACATTTGTTCTACTTATTTTCTAGCTTGTTCGAGGGCTATTAAAGTACACATTATTTTGAGGACAATAAATAAAACTGATGCATCTCTTTGTTTACACGCTTTGTTTGTAAACACAGGCAACAATAAAATTCTTCTATGCCACCTACCTGCACTTACTCTGCGATCATCTGTCGAGGTAATGGCACTCAATGAAGAACAGTTTATAGTTTCAAGGCAAAAAAAAAAAAAAAAAACCAATGGCACAAGGCGTTTTTAAAGAAAACTTTGCCAATTTTTCTGAGTATAAACACATTAACTCCCTTCCCTTATAATTTTGGCTCTGAATAAAATGTCACATGTGAGGATGTATGTTTCTTCATTTGACAAAATCTACTTCACAGGGTGAGTGTGAAAGATATGAGCATCATTATTGAGCCATTTTCCAAGGCTGTTCTCAGGTCCTTTTCCCTGCATATATCCATCTTCAGTGAAACCTGAAGGCCAGACTTCCCAGGCCCAATGAGGACGGTGGAGGGAGCACGCAAAAAGGATGCTGGGGGGGTGGGAGGGTTGGAAATGAACTTAAGAGCATGCACATAACATCTATGCACAGAAACACAGTCCTGCCATGGGCAGTGCCATGATAGGTTAACTGTACATACAAATTCTTAGGACAAAACTGCTGATTATCACATTGACAGAGATTTTCTTCCTGATCAACCTTAGGCAGGCTCTTCTGAGCTTTCCATCCCCTTCTTGCTACATCAGTTTGGAGAGAATCGCTCACCCTCCATATCTGATGACAGCCCTCATTCTCACATTCAAGGTCTAAGTGCTGGGCCTGCCTTCAGCAGGAATCCTGTTAAATCAGCTTAGCAAGAATCTCCCTACCCTTAATGTCTCCTCTCATTAATTTTCCAATTACTTACCCCCCTTAACCTGCTCCTTGGCTCTAAGTCTCTACATTGCAATCATTTTCCAGCTACGGCAATAGTCCTGAATAAAGTCTCCCTTAACAAGTTTCAGAATAGTTTTTCCTTTAACATCAGTTGTATGTGGTCACAGACCATGGATTCCAGATAAGAAACCAGAATGGTAAGAACCATAGCAAAAGGGTGATCGGCATGGGAGAGGGCTTGGCCTGAAAATCAGGGGTCAACATGCCACTCAGTGTGGCATCAGGTAACCTGGAGAGAGCAAGGTCATGTACTAGAAGTGTGATCAAGGCAATGGGCTCATGAAAAGGGGTTTTTAAAAATCAGATGAATTTGGAGATTATGGCTTCACCCTCTGCCTGCCTTTGATACAGAGTTGACCTGGTACAGGGAGAGTAGGCCAGTATCCTGGATCACAGAGGTCTGGACTTTGAGAAGCAGCCTTAGCACCAAAGACCTGAAACCTCAGAAGAGAGCATCAGGACTTAGCACCCTGATGATGAATTTGGGAAATGAATATGCCACAGAGGAGGAAAGTCCCTCCAAATATTTCTTGCATAAGTCCTTCACCCCCAACATGAATGTGAAAGGGCTAAGAATGACATTGCTCAGCTGAGCTATTTTGAATGTAAAATACTCTATGTAACAAAATGACTGGGTGTAACTTGAAAATATCCAAAAATCATGAGAAAAATATCAGAGAATCGAAGCCAGTTCAATTAATCAGCCATTTAGCTTAATGTGATTAATACCAAGATAAATTACTACTGTGCACTTTCTTTTAGAATTAGCTCCATTTTTCTTCTTATAAATGATGAGGTCTAAGCAAATAAGAACAAATTCAGATTTCATTCTCTATCTCCTTTCATCTAAAAATGATCTTGTCTTCAGCAACAAAATTCTTTGGCTCTCTTAAGCGGCTATAGAGAGTCAATCAAATCCACATTTTTAACAAACTATCATCCAGCTCCCTCTTCAATAAATTCCGTCAGAGCATTATCCTATGAGGTTTCTCTGCTATCATTATTCAAAAAGCAAACCACATATTCTAATTCTTATCTTGCAATGTCAAAAATATTCACTCACACCTTTACTGTGGCAAAAAAAACTGTGCAAAACCTGAGCAAGAGGACCTCTTCCCTTTGGATAAATGACACTCAGCTTTTCATTCAGAAAACAATAACTACAGAACCTTATGAGGCAATTTCCATCTCTATTCAAATCTTCAATCCTAAAAAAAAAGTCAACTGGCGTCTTCTTCCTCCAAGTCATTACTTTTCCTTTAATGGTTACAGATCTGTAATCATCCCTCCTGTCCCTCACTTATCCTATTTGCCCTGAGTCTTTTGTCTTCATCACCACGGTCCCTCAAACTTACATGCTGACTGAGATATCACTGGAGTGGCCAGGGAGCTAGGAATACACACCAGGGATCAATTTATCTCGGGCAAAGGAATTGACTAATATGTTTTCTCCTGTCTCTAATTTCTATGATTTCCCTTTTTCAGTGGGATTCCCAGACCGATTCCTTCCTAGCTGTCAAAAGCACCTGCTCTTCTCACTCCTCCGCTCAGCACCAGTCAGCCCACTTCCAGCTGTCTAATCTCATCCCAGGTCAGAGCGCACACCTCCCTCCAGAGGCCACGTCCGTGGACAGGCTCCGACACGAAGACACTTCTGGGCAACACTGGCCTTCACTGTACCCCGAGGTGGTCAGAATGGCTGCCCAGTCCACAAGCTCAGGCCGCCCTGTCATCAACTTCCTCCCCACTCAGAGCGCTGAACAAGTGAAGGTTCAATACGAGGTCAGGAAGGCAGAGAGGGCATGCGGCCGAGACTTTCAAGAAGACTTTACTAAATTAATCTGGGATGTCAGCCAAAGCCTGGGTTAACCTCAGCTGCGTCACTGGTAAACTAATCACCCTCCTGCTGAAATGGGAAAACAAGATGTGGCCCTTAAATATCGGCACATTGGTGAGTTTTTGTGAGCAGCATAAATTCACACAGTTGGGAGGTACTTTAAATAATTTTGAATATCATTCCCTCCGTTGGTTTATGTTTTTCTATGTAGTTCAAGGTGTTTGTCTTGATAGGATCAAAACAGATCAATATCATCATCAGCCTGTGTGTGTGTGCTATACACAAGCATAACTGATGCCTAACAGAACACATGTGCCATTATGATACATCATTTATGAGTTCTATCCAAATCCACACATATTTACTGCATGCTAGCTCCATGCCAGGCGCTGTACTAGCCACTGGGGATGGATGGGGCAGGGAGCAGCACGGACGTGGTACTCGGTCTCATATGGAGTTTCCGGTCTCACGTAATCCTCTCTTGCGGCTCATTCCTTCCTTTCCCTCTGCGTCCACTCTCGGCGAACCTCACCTCGCTCTTGGGGGAATGATTGCACTGGTTCTTTTTCTGAAGTAGGTAACATGCACCGCGTACTGACTGTATGCCAAGCCCTCTGGTCACACTTAGCATGGATCAGCATCTCATTTACTCTGCTCAAGAGCCTTAGGAGAAAGGTGCTATTATTAACCCCGCTTATGGATGACAAAGTAGAGACACCAAGAGGAAGAGGAAACTGTCTAAGGCCACAGAGCTCACCAGTGGTGCGATTGGAACATGGAACCAGGCAGTCAGGCTCCAGAGCGAGACTAACCACGATACCCTCCGGCTCTCTCTGTCATTCAGGCGCTCCTTACCTCTCAGATTATATATGTATGGATTTTAAAGCATAGCTCTGATCATGTCTGATCAGTATCCTTGGATACCTTCAATGACCTTTTTCTAATCATTGAATTATAGACAAAGGTCTCAGACTAGCATGAAAAGCCCTGTTCAGAGTTTCTTCAATCCACCTTTGCAGTTTTCTGCCTACCTTGATGGGCAGCACATACTCAGGGGACTTGGACTATTCACTTTGTCCCTACAACAGCCCGCTTGCCCCATTTTTGCTCCATTTTCATGCTCTTCCTTGTTCCTGAATTGCCCTCTAGCCTCTGGACATGTGCCACCTCCTCTTTTAAATTTTCAAAGAAAGTCCAAACAGACGCTATATCTTCGTGCTTAGGCTCACTCAGTGCCTTGTGGGTGCCGAGTGATGCATATGCCTTTCTATTGTGTACTCAGCTATTTGCCGTATCTCATGGGAGACTGTGAGAATGTGGAACTGGGCTCTGAAATCAGATTGGTCTGAGTTCGATTCCAGCTCTTGGAATGTTAGCTTTGTGACCATAGGCAAGTTGGACAGTGTCTCTCCCTGCTCAAAACACTTTCATGGCTTCCCACTGCAGTGTTGGGGATGAAAGACTTCTGGAATCCAATATAATTTTTTAATCAATTTTTTAAAATCCTAACTCTACAAAGCCCACCTTTCCTTTCCAACCTTACTTCATATGTCAAACCAGTCTTCTTCAACAGCCTGCTTTCTGTTTCGCAGATGCTCCACCAGGGTCTTGCATAGCTCAGGCTTTCACAGAGCTGTCCTACCTGTAAGTTGTCCCATTCTGTCATCTGACTTGCTCACTCTGATCCCTCAGGTCTCAGCTTTAAACTTACCACGCTTTCAGAGAAGACTTCCTTGACCATCTATCTGATCTCTCCCTCCTCCCTGGACGCTCCCTCTCACCGAAGCCAGTTCCTTCCTTGTCTGTGGTATGATTGTGTGTTTGTGATTCACTTGTGTAAGGCCTGTGTTTCCCATGAGACTTGTAGGCTCCCATAAGGACAGGAACATATCTGTTGGGTTTATCACACTATCTCCTGTGCTCTGCACAACGGCACATGCAGATGCTCAGGGACGACAAACAAAGGTAAATCTTTCTGTACCTCAGTTTCCTCATTTATAAAATAGGGATAACGATACCTAAGCTCATTGCTTTTGAGAAGCTGGGCAGAGTCAGCATAGAGAGGTGGCCGATAAGTGTTAGCTACCCCAACATCTACTTCTGAACCACAATGCCCCCCCCCAGGGAACTGTATCCTCCACACAGCCTAGCACAGCGCTGTGGGTACCATGGGCACCCACTGATGTTGGCTTTAACGGAATTAAGCTGTGCCAGCTGAAACCATATATATTTATATGTATATATGACTTGTTTTATATACATACAGTATCACAAACAAGCACTAAAATATTTGGATTAAAAAATAAACCGTGCTTATGTCCAAACTCAAAATTTAATAGTTGAACAATATCCTTGTGTTGAACACAGCAAATTAGAGAATTTTTGCAGCATAGGTCAAGTGTAGGGTTCCTGAACAGAAACACAATTGTTTTCATCTTATTGCATGGGTCATTAGCAAGCCGTCTGACAAACGGAGGAGGTACTAAACTCAAAATGTGTTATAGGTTGGGTGACCATTTAATTTAATGACCAGACCAAAACATTTTAAGAGTGAAAGGAGGCAGTATTGCTTATGTTGGGACAACAGATATAAACCTAGATTGTTCCTGGGCTGGTACCTAAGTGTCCTGGATGTGTGAAAAGCTCAATTCTAACCATACGGCAATGACAAAAACAAAGGTTTTTGTTTTCCCCCATCAATCCATCTGCCTCTAGCATTTTCAATTGTGATTGTCTTCATTAATTTTTATAATAACATTAGGATATCATTCAGCAGACTATAATATCAACATAATATCTGACTCATCCCAGGTGAGGTTCACAGAAAACAAAAAAAAAAAAGTAACTTGACCAAAAAACAAGTAGAACACAGTACAGGGAGGGTCTGGTGTCCCCGGCTGCAGTATCCAGTCCCAGGTCTGGGTGTGTCAGCTCCCTGCTCCACTGTGTTGCTGCTGCAAGCCTGTGGGACTCCCAACATGACCGCTGTTATCATCTGCCCTAACAAATCTTAGCTTAGGCCTGACTTTATATTTTCAAAACATGTAGGCTCATTACATTTATTGCATTTTAAATGATATTTAAAATTGAGGTAAATAATTTAAAGAGAAAACATCACGGGCTTGAAATGAATATCTTTAAATATAATGCAATCAGGTAGATATTTTTGCAACGTTTGGTGACATTAATGCGGTGATACTGAGTAACTGCTGACAATTAGTCAGAAGATGGAGCAGAGGTCTTGTAAGAAAATTACTCCCAGGTGACAAAATATTGAAAATTCAATTATACTGTGTTTATTATAGGCTTACACTAGCAACTATATTCCTAATAAAGACCTTGATAATAAACAAATTAATGGGAACATAGGGGAGTACTTTTAGAAATATTTTTTTCTCCTTATAGTATTCTACAATATTGATTTCTGAAGTACATCAAATGACAGTGTAATACGTGCTAAAGAAAAAATTTTAACGCTAATTATATGTGTAAGAACATATGATATATTAAAGTGCTCAAGGTTATGAAAATGATTTTAATATATAATGACAATGTGCAATAAATTTAATGTTTAAAATTTCACGTTATGCAAGTATATAAATCATTTAGGAAAGAAAACCTAGAGGAATGCAAATAAGGAGAAACCATAAT
>NW_017731639.1:520603-635545 GCF_001890085.2 Hipposideros armiger
AAAAAAAAAAAGGCTACTAAAAGATAGCTACCATTCTATTCCCCAATAGCAGTATTCTAACTGGAAGTAAATTTTTACAAAGGCTTGCAAGATATTTTTGTTAATAAGAGTTTGCATAGTTTACCTATATAACACCTTAAACTGCAAACCAAAACAAGATACTCTAAGGTATATTTTTAAAACAGATATAACTGAAATATCATGTTTGTGGAGTAGGCTTTCATCAACTCACATCCTGGATTCCCTTTTAAGCTTAGATCTCTTTAAAGCTGCATTGACTTTTAGAGTGTGAGAAAAGAGATTTGAAAAGGTAGTAAGTTGGTCCTTCAAATAGATATTTACTACTTGTCTTGGCTTATTAAGAACTGCAGGTTGAACATGTATTTGAATACCCTAGTTACAAAGAAATTTAAAGTGATGACATGAAAGAGGAGGGAGTGGCAAGAAGGTCTGATATTTATAAGCAGGATAGTAAACTAGACATTACAATAAAATTTTACTAGATTGGCAAGATTAGAGAAGAGAGCTAGAAGAAAATTCTGATCTAGCAATCTATAGTAGGAAATAAGATCTGGGAAATTCTAAAGAAATCCAAAGTTGAAACTGCAAAGAAATTTGTAAAGAAGGAGGACAAAGGGAAAAGTAACAAGTGATGGACTTTTTAATGGTTATAGTAACATCACGGTGAGACTTAGTTCAGAGTGGAATAAAATGGCCATAAAAGGGGATTTAACCACTGAAAACATATTAAACTAAAGAGACATGATGAATTGGGAAAAGCTCAGTGAATAATGAAAATGATTAGGTCTAGATGATGGAATCCATTTATCAAGGAATGACTATTGGGTCTAATTAGTTTTGAGGAAAGAAGGGTAACAGTCTTGTTTCTCAAGTATAAGAAAGATTATGACATAAAGCTAAGGTCCAAAATTTCTCCACTTTATACCAAGAACGTAGGATAAAAATCAGGAAACATTTCTCATTAAACATAGGCACAGGTACATTCATAAAGACCATGCAATCTAGCTCAGGGGTATCTCTCTAGGCCTCCTTAGAGAGAACACAACTCATGTCTCACACAGCCTCTTGTCAGGCTTACGATGATGATATTCAATTATGTGGCAGGTCCTTTAGCAACATTTAAAGCAGAGTTGGGGTGCAGAGATCACTTCCCCTAGAAACAAGCTGATAATCACATGAACATTCTTGCAGTGAAATAATAACTTAAACCAGATTGTGTTTGGAGAGCCTGTAGTATCTCAAGAAAGACACAGATAATAACACAGTACATGGGGAAATTTGGGCTAGGAATGATTCATGTATGGAAATCAAGTATGACTATGGTTAAAACAGAACAGTATGTTCCCAATCAAATCTTCCTCTTTGAAAAAGGCATGAGAGAGGAAGAGAAAATGTTATTATTTTTTGCTTGTTAAAACTGGCTTGATTATAATTTTCAAAAAGATTGATGGAAATATTTAGGTAATGTCAGTTACTTTTGTATTCATCTGTTAAACATTTAGGACCTACTTGTTAGGTATGGTATTTACCAAAAAATTTCTTCCGGAGTATCACTACTAAGCAAATTTTCTAAATTTATAAAATAAAATACCATAGAATTCTTAATGTTTACTTGGATAAAACTCTAAGCACGGAAACAAATTTATTTCAGGAATCTGTAATAACTGAGTAATATAGATGGAATGCCAGTCAAAAAAAAAAAAGACAAACTTTGTAGGCAACAGTGTATATTGTACTAGTTCAAGGGTCATAGTTCCATTCGTTGTGTACATGTAATGCTTAGGAGACATACACAGAGCAAAGGAAACTTGGATTATGTTTGATTAATACAAATGATGAATATAACTGTTCTTGCTATTTTAGGTGGTTTATTAGATTTTTATGCTTTATATCTTTACTTTGCTGGATCTATCTTAACCCATATGACTTCCCTCCCTTGAAGGAAATCAAAAGAAAACCTTGCGATATTGGCTTTGTAATGTTAACCAAAGATAAAATAATGCATACTAAAAATTATTTATAAGAAGGCACAGTTTGGAAAATCTCAGAGCCAAAGATACTGAGTGAATTATCCAAGATAAATTAATGAGTTAATGATAGAATCAGAATAAGAAACCAGATCTCTTAACTTCTAATCAAATGTCCTTACCACTAGGCCTATGAAACGCTTTTGTTATATGGTAGGATTACATCTTAAACTAAGAAGCATGAAACTAACCTAATTACACAGAAGGTCATGGTGACATGGAAGACATTTACAGGGCTCTTTCCTTCTCATTGAAAAGTAAGTCATTGGAGGGGACTTACACCCTCTTATTATCTGGACACCAAGAGATGCCACACAAGAATAAGCAGTATATTACAATGAGTCTTAGAATTAAACTGTGGCTTTAAATCCTAGCTTTGTCATTTAGTATCTGTGTGACCTTAGCAAGATATGTAGATTCCCTAAGCCTTAGTTTTCATTCCTTGGTAAAATAAGGAAAGAGTGCTAATCCCAGAGGTTGGTATAGTGAATATAACAGGTGCTCAATAAAATTCAAATAGCTATCTCTGTCTCTGCCTCTATCTCTATCAATGTCTAATTCTGCCATTTGGACTCTCTATCAATACTTCTCTAAAGAACAATAACAACATTCAAAATCCTTAGCAATTATCACTGGAAAGGGCACTGTTCCACAATGACTGCTTTTAAAATGCTTCTGTGCTGTAATGACACTTTCTATGGGAAGTCAGAGGACTTTGGAAAGAATACAAACTCTTCAATAAAGAAATGATGTCTTAACAGCGAACCAGACTTGGTTGGAGTACGAGGATTTCTGTGGGTGAAACTTTCTAATTAAAATAGGATAAGAAACATATCACGGAAGGGGTCAACCTAAGCTCTTACCATTTCTGATATTTCTTCAGGAAAAGAAATCTTGCCTGACAGCTGTCAACTATCGATGAGTGACACATTCAATACAAACTACTTGAAATACGGGGGAGGTAACTAGGACTCAAGGGTACACGTGAGCAATATTCTTCTCCCTTGAAGTACAAACTCGCACCTCCAAATAGACTTCTTTTCATCAATTTTTATCCTTTAGAGATCAATCTTGGAATCAATAGTTAAAATTTGACAATGCTTTAAAGAAACGCTGCAGCCTATGTTCCCCTTCTGACCCTCTGGGCTAATCTCTTAATATTTTGAGATAAAATAAGTGCACTCAGTGTGTTAATGGTAAAACCAGGAAGTTTAACATCTAGACCCCCAAAGATGCAAATACTGACACTTAGAGCTACTGGAACTGAAGTCTTTTGTCTTTACAGCATTGAAGGGCCCTGTGCCTTTATCAAACCGTCTATGAAACTCAAGAGTCTCCATGTAAAATCTCAATCGGTATTGAAACCCAGGAGTTGAGGGGAATATGATTTACGATTAATAATTTTGCTGCCTCCTCCCTTGCACCATCCTGACTCAGACTCTGGTGTTCCTGGCAGTTCCTGTGGAGAGGGTATCAGTTGCAAAACCCTCATTAAGGCAGAGGTGAAGAGAAACACAAAGTCAAGAGTACAGGAAATCTATTTTATGCAATGATTGTTTTCAGATTTGGCAGGAAGCAACTAAAATGTATAGGGATAAAATATTCTTAGACTCTGTTTTTCAATTGCTGAGACTCTTACTCTGGTAACAAATTAGTACACCTGAGGGTACTAGAGTACGTGGGAGTTCCCTGGATGTGGTATTCTTGTTGCCTAATGAATGATAACTGAATGTCCTGTTCTAACGGATGACTCAGGAAATATGGAGAAATAACTTTATTTCTTTTGAGTCTGACCCAGGTCTGCTATTATTTACTGTCCATCTTATTCTCTAATAAAACCATTACCTATTCCTTTAAATCCACATCTATTTTTAGTTTTCGATAACATAATTTATATACGGTTTATTGTTTCACAGGCTGCAATGGGAACTTCTGTTCCATGGCTCTATGCAGTTGTGGAGATGCCAGTCTATTTTAACTGTCTGTCTGTGGCCTTTCCAGTTTACCTGCTGCAACAACATTTTTTCCAGGTTTTGCACTCAAACGCTTAGAGTCACCCCTGGATCCTTCCTCTTTCTATCTCACACCACGACTTGTTCCTTTTTCTCTATTCGCAATAACATTTTCCTGGTTCAGATGGAACCTTGACTCATCCAGTCTCAGTTCATCCATTCATCATGTCACAACCCTGCTCTAAGACATAGCTGGACAGATGACATCCAGAGACAATCTTAGACTTTTCAGCATGACATTTATAGTTCTTTATAAGTGGGTTCCATCTAACTGTCAGCTTTAACTTCCACTGCTTCCCCAGGGGATTCTTCCAGGTTGGGTGGCCTCCTTATAGCTACCATGTTCCCCCCAAAGTGATACCTAACTGGAAAATAAGCCCTAGCATGATTTTTCAGGATGCTCGTAATATAAGCCCTACCCCAAACATAAGCCCCAGTTAAAATCGTCAACCAGACATGACTGTTTGAATAAATGTAGATTTTTGTTCATGCGTAAATGAATAAATGTAGATTGCTGGATCAAAAAGTAATATAAGACCCGGTCTTATTTCTGGGAAAACACGGTACCAATGTTTCCCCTTGCTGCTTTCTTTGAGTTTTTCCAACTGTTTCTCTACAGTTATACATATTTTACCACCTTCAAAATTCTGTTGAAATTCTGTAAATTCTGAAAAATGTTTCCTTTTCTAAATCTTTATTGCTATTCTCTACTCAATGTGCCATTCAGCAATGTATTTCATCTAGTTGCTTTGTTTTCTAATTGTTCTGTCTTTGCAAAGCCCTGTATCTCTCTGGTTTGCCAAGTCTATAAGCTTGACAGCAAAGGATACATTTTATTCCCTAAAAACCTCTCTCAAAACATTTAATATAAGGGTGTTCACAAAATAGATGCATAATACATCCTAACATTTTGAAGGATTAATGCTTTATGTTTTAATGAAAACAGATCTCAATAACTGCTTCTGACATTATCTGTAACTTCCATAAGGCTATTTAAGTCTTTATTTTCTACTAGTACATGTTTTGCAATGCCTAAAGTTTGCATAATTCACTGCTAGTGGCTAACTGTGTATTCCTGAAAATGTTTATTTTTTGTTAGCATTCTAGATCGCTCAGAAATTACCAAACCTAAATTTAATATCTAAAAACTAATATTTATATAAGATATTTCACAAATCGTATCCTAGTTCTTTGCAAAGATTTAACAGCACAAATTTTTACTGATGTCTCATTGTTAAAATTTAAGTAGATTAGTATACATTTATTAGACATTTTGAAACATCCCCTAATTAAATTAAATGTGATTTACAAAAGTGAATTGTGTGAAGAAAATCAATTTAAATTCCTAAACCACAGACTACATTTAAGAAATTCAGATAGATTAGGGCCGGCTGAGTGGTGCGTTGGTTAAGAGTTGGTTTGGGATGACAGCTCTGAGCTGCAAGGCCCTGGTTTGGATCCCACATTAGGGCCAGTGATGCTGCGCCCTCTACAGGTAAGATGGTGAACAACAGCTCCACCTGGAGCTGGGCTGCTGTGAGTCACTGGCGATGGCGTAGGCTGCAGTGGGCTGGCTGGCAGCAGGCGTGAGCTTTTGTGAGCCACCGTGAGTGGCCTTCCAAAGGCCAGTGAACGACTGCCTCATCCAGGAAGAGCGCAATGATAATACCAACATGGGCCAGTAAAGCGATGTCCTCTACAACTAGACTGAAGAACAAAAGGACAGCAACTTGTCTGTTCCCCTTCCCCGATTCCCCAACGCTGTTGCCCTCCCCCAATTCCCCAATAAAATCTTAAAAAACTAAAAAAGATTCAGATTAAACGTAAAAAAAAAAGAAATATAAAACTAAAAAAATACAAATAATTATTTGCTCTGGGGTAAAGTCAGCATTTCTAAGCATAAAAAAGCCACATGAAAATAATCTAATTGATTTCACTATATTTTAAAGATTCTAAAAATTTATTTATATCAAAAAATATCTTAAACAAAATCACATTGAGGAAAATATTTGCAAAAGATTAAGAGACAAAGTATAAGTTTCTAATTATATGAAACCACTAGCAAGTCAATAACAAAAAATGTGTATGTATGTGTATGTGTGTATGCACGAGTATGTGTATACAAATACGTATATGTATAGGTATAGGTATAGGTATAGATATAGGTATAGGTAGATATATTTGTATATCCCCTCAATCTTTTCTAACAGGCTATGGATTAACAGAAATAAATTTACTTCCCACTGCTGTTATCACCTGCTTAAAAATTTTAATTTATTTAATAAAGCCTCAGAAACTTTGTGGAAATGAATTTACTACTCTGGACTGGAGTAAACACAGATTTTCTTGGGATCTAGAATCTCTAATAAGACAGTGCAGTTGTTTTAGCAAGGCACTGTTCTGCTAGACCTGAGTACCATACATCGGTGCTATGCCCCAGCTCTTTATCATACTTAGAGTTTGCACGGCTACTTATCACTACTGTGGCACTTACACATGTGTCTATGAGCAGAAGGCCTGCATTTAAGGAAATGCTTATACATATCAGGTCCTCCTGAAATCAAGTATGTGTCAAAAAGGCCACATGTATACAAAGGGGAAAAAAAGCAGAGTCAGTGTCCTGGTGTCCTTGAATTCCATCTCTCCCTTTAATCTCCTTATGTCCTGGAGACCTGTTTCTTCATATACCCCCAATAGAATAATGCACAAAGGGCATGAGTTGGCAATTCACAAAAGAAGAAATACAAACAGTACACACACTTATATGATAATATATTCAACTTATTAATCAAATTAATATAAATTATAATCGCAAGGTACTATATTTTATCCAGCAAGTTGCCAAAATATTAAAGCATGGCAACACTCCTTGTCAATGGTTTGTGGAAAAAAGGATGCTTTTTAATTCTGCTGGTGAGGGTGTAAATTGATACAAGTTTTTGTGCAGGGCATTTTGACAGAGTGTATCAAAAGCTTTCAATTGCATACACCTTTGGCTTGATATTCCACTTTCAAGAATTTATCCTGAGGTAGTAACAGAATTATTGGCAAAGGTTTGGTCACTAGGATAGATATTTCAACATAATTTATAATAGTGAAGCAAGAATTTATCATAGTGATACAACCAAATGCCTGGAAGTAGTAGATATGTTAAACAAATTCTGATAAACCACAGCATGGAAAACTATTACATTGTAGAAGAGTATCTAATAACATGGGGAAACTGAGGTCAAAACAAAATTTTCAAATTTAATTTAAAAATGTACACACAGATAAAGATTAAAAAATGTAAATACCAAAATAGAAACTAGCTAATATCCATTTGCTTCTCTGTATTGCCCAAAAAACATATAATATTAAGTAGTCAAAATAGATAAATTAAGGACATACATTTAAACATTCATAATATTTTATACTTAAATTTGTTTAATCTAAATTTTCATTTTTATCATTCTCTTGTAACCTATCATTTTACTTGAGTTTTTGAGGCAGTACAACGCAAATAATCATTAAATGCTTAAAAGATTCTAGTGATTATCTAAAACTTTAAATTCTTTAAATAGGTTCATTTAAACAATTTGGTTCACCTATAAGCACATTTTGTACTGTACAATCTATAGAATGGTACTCCAGTCACAGTAAATGAGACACAGTCCATTATAAGGAAATGTTTCATACTTGTTTTCTGCAGCAACTGACATTTCATTCAAGTACTTTCAAATCCCCTAGGAATCTCCATCTGCTGTATGTCAAAATTTTAAGATCTCTCTTTGTGAACTTTAATGCCCCTATAAAAACCAGTTGGAAGGGAAAGCCTACTTCCTACTGATTACTTTGATATTAACCAGTTCAAGGCAAACCAATTATTCAGTTTAGTTGAATAATTGTTTCACAAAGACACAATTTTCCAAATCTCAATAGGCAAACAGTAACTACAACTCTGGCTTTTTATAGCCTATTTCTATTTCTCATGGACATATCAGTTGAAATACAGTGTTTCGGTCCCCTTCCGTGTATTTAAAAAAAACAACAACAACAACATAATGTTTGGCAACACCCCAAGAGTGTCCGTTAATAATCCAATTTGGTTATGTAATTTTATGTCCGTAAACATGCATCTTGTTTTTAAGCAAAACCATGTGTCAGTCTTTAAAGTGGAAACATTTATTTTGTATTAATTTAAGTCTTATATATTTACATCTGCCTATTTATTTATTATATCTACATATTTATTATATATCTATATACTTATATATAGATCACACACACAATGTCCAGGATCAAGGAAAAGAGATAAGAAGTTACTATGTATCTGGAGCAGTACTGAGAGCAATCCTGTCAGTTCAGGCTCCAAGGTCACTAACTACATGTTTTCCAATAGACTCAATATCAGGTTTTTTTTTTTAATGGTTTTATAGAACTATTTTAAATAAAGTATTACTTTTGAATAAGAATGCACTTTCCCCAAAACATTTTGATGACATAATGGGATGACTCTCAAATACATCAAATATCAATATATACTACACTGAGTTTATATTTGCTATGATTTTAATTAAGGTAGATAGAAATGCACCTTTTTGTAAGTATAACTTTTCTATAGCCAACACTAAACTAACCAGCTACACAAAGTTGCAAGATAACAAACACCTTAAAAGATAACAACTTTTGAGGAATTCAGTTACATAAATTTATATAGCAAGGATGTCTCTGCTCTTGGTGCCTCAGAGGCCAGAGGTCAGAGGTCAGAGGCTATTAATTTCCTCCTTAATTGCCTCTACTTTCCTTTTCTCGTTATTGTATCATTCCTCGCCTTTCCTTATAAAGAAGCTGAAATGTCCTCCAATATAAAAATATCCCTGCCCCTGGAGTCCCCAGGACTTACCAACCTAGCTCCCTCCTTTCTTAGTCGAGCTTTGCAAAGAATAATTTACACATTTGCTGGTGACACACTTTAGGTTTTTGTTCATCTCTCCACCTCCTACAATTTGAATGCCACACCCATCCATATACTCCTATACAATCCAAAGGAGAGCGTTAGCACTTAGCTTACTACACTGGGAAGTTTTTGACTGCTGATCATACCCTGTCTCACTTGTCTTCTGTGAACTGATCTTGCTTGGTTTTCTTTTTGTCTCTAAGGAAGGTCCCTCTTTGTTTTTTTCATTGGTGCTTCTTCTATACCCTATGTTAAATATTAGTGGGCTCAGGATTTTATCTTCAGTCCTCTTCTCACTCTATTTGCTTTGGAGGAGAGGTTTAATCCCACCCCACGGCTTTAACTGCAATCATTAAGTATGTATTTCAAAACAAAATCTAATATGTAAATTGATATATAATATTTAAATTGATTAATATATTCTGAACTTGGACAGTCTCAGACACCGCAAATGCAACCTGTCCATGTCTGAATTTCTAACTTTATCACAAACAATATACTTTAACCTCCAACTTGGATTATACCATCACTCACCCCGTCTTGCATGTTAGAGGGTCTTTTAACCCTCCAACATCCCTAACCCCAATGCAATGAATTAATCATTAAATCTTGGTCCTATGTCTATTTAAATCGGTCTTCCTTTTCTCCATGGTTCTTGGTTCAAACTTTTATATTGTCTCACTTTGATAATTATAATATTATCTAACTGACCAATTTGCTTTCAAGTGTAACCTCCAAGTCCATTATGTATTCACTCAGCAAAAAGTTCTAGGTTTGGGCCCTGGGTGAGGCGAGCACAGGGACACAATGGTGACCAGGACAATGCTGCAAGGGAGCTTATTCTCTGTGGGAAAGACCCTCAACATTTGACACTGTTTTCAGAGTACTTTATAAAATATAAATATGACCATAATATTCTTCGGCATGAAAATCCTTCAGGGCCTCCCCATTACCTAGAGGAAAAAGTACCAATTCCTTAGTATGGCCATGAAGGCCCTTTGTGATATGGTCTGGGGCTACTCACACAGTATCACCTCTCATTACTCATCTACACACCGTGTTCCTGGCACCAGAGAGCCTGTGGCTCTCGGAAAGGTGCTTAGCGATTTTACATTTTCTCCTTCACTGCTTTGTCTACATCTTGAATTTCTACATCTCCTTTAAGCCTGTGTTCCAATGTCACTTCCTTCCTGCTTTATGAAACATTCTGTCCTCTCCTTTCCTCAATCTCTGTTGGCAACGATTTGCTCTGTGCTCACACCGACTTTGCATTTTGTGTTATAATACCACTTACCACATTAAAATACAAATACAATATCTACTTGCCTGTTTGCCCAACCATCCTATGAGTTTTTGGAAGCCAGGGACTATGTCTTACTCATTTTTGTTTTTCCATCACCTGGTACATTACCCAGCATTTATTATTCATTGAATGAAGACAAATAAATTAATTCAAAAAATCTCATCTAACTTTATTCAGTTTCTGTGTGACCTGAAATAATATTTAAAGTCAAGATAATATTCATAAGACATTTAAATTGCCTTTTTCTCAAGTTTACATGCCTTTGTATTCCTTTTAATAAGTATTCAAAAAGCTCTTACATTTAGTTCATGTACAGTCTATTCGTTATGGAAAACTATCTCAAGTCAACTGATAAATATAACAAAATTCTAATACAGTGAAATCACTGCTCAAACTACTCAGTAAATAATCTGTAGGATTTTCACATTTAAACCTGTATGTGTATGTAATGTTAATTAACATAATTATTATGAGTTGACAAGAATATTCTCTACATAGCACCCAAAAAATCAGTTGGTTGCTCTTTAAACACTTGAATACCTTTGGAATGGCAAATAAACTAAGGTTCTATGGCTCTAACATTTTTTTCCCCTATTTTAGTGATAATTGCATCAATAAACCTGATTCAGCATCCACTGCTGTTCAATTCATTAATTAAAACAATTTTACTGCTACCACTGTGATTTTTCAAGGATATCAAAAATGCATTCAAAAATCAAAATAGCATACATCACCAGTTTTGATAGGTGCATAGTATGCTTTACTTTGATTTCAACACTACAGTTAAAAGAATATTTAGAATTTAAACAGAGATGGCATATATTCTAAATAGAAAAATACTTAGAACACAAGCTGAGTTTTGTAGAAATGGCAGTATTCATGTAAAGAGCAGCAAACTGCCAAGAGGTTCTGAAAATCCTCTTAGAATGGAAGATATAAGTGTATATAAATTCCTAAGTGATAACAACAATGGTAGTGGACTTTTTAGTATTCTTAAGTCTAGCTTCATAATACTAAATTTTTAAAATTTCATTTAAGTCCTAATTTACTGTGCTCAAGTGACTTACTTGTAGAACATATCCATGAAGTGACTACATTTTATCCTTAAATGAAATACAGAAGTTTTTGCTAAGAGAGTGACAAGTCACATTTTGAACTATAAATGTATATAAATCAAGGTACCAGAAATATTTTTATATATTAGAACTATTTGATTGTATTTTGCAAAGCCACGCTTTAATTCTAAGCTTGATTTAATAATCATGCAATGTATTACTTTTGCTATTTTTGACATCCCAGAGCACTTAAAACTTAAAATACAATTTACAACAGTAGAACATGCCAGAATTGACCATTACATGCCAGTAGAGGGCCCATAATGGAATTTATATTTAAGTTATAGTTTAGTATGTGTAATAGAATCTCATAAAATTAGAATAACACTAAAATGTCATTTATTTCTTGCAGCAACGGAATTCCATCATAATTCTTACAATCGATTTCCAAAGTAGGCTGAGAGGTTCTTGGGTAAAGTTTGAAGGAATGGAATTAGGCTAGTTCGGCAAAATAATACGCTTCTCTTCAAATTATCTTCAAAAGACTCAAATATTATCCCCTTTGTAAAAAAATCCAGGGGAGAAATGACATCTGTGTCCTTGTTGGAAGGATAATAGGGTACTCCAGTGCCAGTAGCAATTTCTACCAACGATTCTAGAATTTAATTGGTAACAGAATTACCAAATAAATAAACAAATAACCAAGAAATAAATGGTATTTCAGCTACAAGTCC
The DNA here is from genome assembly GCF_001890085.2 of Hipposideros armiger. Classification (NCBI taxonomy): domain Eukaryota; kingdom Metazoa; phylum Chordata; class Mammalia; order Chiroptera; family Hipposideridae; genus Hipposideros; species Hipposideros armiger. Next base: position 532,695 of record NW_017731639.1, read on the forward strand.
TTCCATTTCCTCTTTCTCACCTATATGCAGTTGTTCAGAGAGAGAAAAGAAATTGCACTACCCACTCTTAGAGAACTTATTATGCCTGACATGGTAATTTGGATTGCAAAATAGCTAACGTTCTCTGTTGAGAGACTGATGTTATCACTGTAATAATTTATCAAATTGGTTTAAGGGGTATGCCTTTTTCCTTTTAAAGTACAATAACTCAACTCTTAGACTTTATCCATACAGAAAGTAGACTTTTAAAATGCTATTTCAAAAGACAAGTAAATTGGTTCCTTCAAGTTTCAGCTGTGCAAAGCAAGTATCTATTACACCTAAAAATACTGCACTTTAATGTTAGACCCTCTGTTAGTCAAATTAGCCCTTAATACTTTAGTATCATGCACAATTAGTGTGGCACTAGTGGGGTCCTACCATAAGTATATTACTAAGACCCCAGGTGAGAAATAGTCTTATTGTGTGAACTGATGAGCATAGTTAAATGGCCTCTTAATTGACTGACTGTCTAAGTAACATGCCTTTGAGGGGAACTCGACTTTTGAAATTTCCTTTGGCCAGGAGAGGAGTGAGTGTGCTAAAGTCTTTGAAGTCCACAGCCATCAGACTAATTATCAGCACCATTCAATGTACACTCATTTCATTACAGTAAATTCAAAAGGATGTGGGTTTTGGAGAAAAATAAAAGAGTCAATAAAGGGTGACAGAAATTCCAGACTGCAAATTTTCAGTGTCTTTCCTAGAGGAGACCACTGGTTCTCTCTCATCTTGCCACATGTACAAACACTTCACAAATGCAGACAGAGGGAGAATGGGGGGTGGGGACGGGGCGGTGATTTGCCATAGGCCAAAACTATGTAGGTACTTGATACTGTTTATGTAACTTAATCTTCATAATCATTTGAGAAGAACATATTATTTATAAATGAAAAGAGTACACACTGACTTGGAACGCAATAGATGCCAGGCACCGTTCTAAGCACCTGAACCCAGTAAGTCCTCACAACACCCTATAAGGATTGCATACTATTTACTATTTTCTCTATTTTAACCCTGTGGAAACTGCAGCCCAGGAAGGTTAAGTAACTTGCCCAAGGTTCCATAGCTGGGAGGTGGGAAGTCTATTCAAGCCCAAATGGCCTGCCGGCTACAACCCACTCTCAACTATTGCCCTCAGTGGAGGCCCTCAAGGTCCCAAATCACCATGGGATAGAGGAGAAGTAGCAAATCCTCCTAGTCTAACATCGAAGGTCATTGCTTTCCAAGGGATGTAAGAGATTGTGGTGAGCAGGAGGAGGGAGATGCAGACCTGCAGCAGGCGAGCACCCCATGTCTGGAGCTAAAACAGCTTCAACTGAGGAAGGGGCAGGCAGAGACAGAAAAGTTGGGAACTCTGTGTGATTCAGGAACAAACAGTCTTAGGAGTGGAATGAAAGAATTTAAACCCTCACTGGCGTAATCCAAGTCCAGGCATCTGTCATGACACCACACTGCTGGGTGACAAAGGACAATATATGCTCAGATTTATCTGGGAAAAGGTGCACACACTAACATTTGTAAAGCTTAAAGGTCGATGTTTTGGGGGGAAAAAAGTTCATTGTTCTGACATTTAAATAAATATTTGGAATTGAGATCAGATTACTTGCAAAGCTGGATAGTGGGAAATCATTCAGGGGTCTTTTAACAGTGCATCTGAGACAGGAAAGATGCCTAAAACAATCCAGAGCAAACTGGTAATTTTCTCTTTAATTGGGGCATTCCATCACATCTATTTTGTAACCTCTCAACAGCTTGCTGGAACTGCTGCTAATAGGTGGTCACAAACACTGGTCCCCCGCTACGTGCCCTGGTGCATGGCAGGTGACTTAAAACAATGAAGACAACCACAGTAATAGATAAGTGTCAAGAAAGGACTACTTCATTTCCTTAAGTTGGAGCAAAATTAACATTTGGAATTCCACATAAAATTCAATACACTATAAAAAAAATTTCCCTCTCAAAATGCTTTTTAACTTCAAATCCCCATGGTTGGTAAAGAGTTAGTTTTGCAAAATAATAAATTTTATCACTTGTTTTGAATCTCTGCTAACATGGAGACGTGTGACATGGTCTGAATGTTCTTTTACTCTCATGGGGTGCTCAGACCATCAAAATTTCATTAGCCTCACAGCAGTTCTAGCGCCTTCTTAACTTGAACTGTTGGCCTCTTTATCAATAAATAAATGAAATCTAGTCCCTTTTAGTTACTAAACTCTTCTTTGAAGTTGTAACTAGAACATCAGGCACTCACTCAGCGTGCATAATTTTACAAATGTTGAATAACATTTTTTTTTTCTGGGAAAAAAAGCCTTATTCGCAGTTATTTCAAATGCTGGAAACAGTCAATGAAAGCGCCCATGAGAAACAGGATGAAAATATAAGTCAGTGTCTGTTTTCTAAATTAGCTTCATTTTGGTGGGATATTTTATACATGACCTTCTTGCTTTAACCTATAGTGATATAATGGAACTTCCATGGACACAACTCAAACTAGTACAAAAATGAATAAAATTAGACAATTAAAATAACTGAAAGTCCAAAGAAAATATAGCTGGAAAGTCAATAGGCTTTCAAAGTTAGAGCAATTAAAAGTACCTGAGAAGGATAGAATTGAATTGTTTTAGCATCTTTATATTAGAAATATTTGACCTGATATTAAAAATATGCAATAGTTTTGAGGATATTGTTTACAAAGATGTTAGAAGAACATGAGTATGACTGCAAATTTTAGTTTTTACTATAACCCAATATAAGGAAAAAATATATAATTTTTTATATCAGAAAAAACAATAAGCTTGTTTAATTCCACAGTTCAAAATTATAAAATCTGCTAAATACATCAGAAAATTATGCTTCCCCAAATCTTAATGTAATTAATTACTTTAAATGTAATCTTGTTCCTTCTGACTAATCACTGAAAACTCAGAACAAATAAGTTAATATAAAATATTCCTATAGACATAGATAGAATATCTATGAAATAGCCAGTATTCAGTAAGAGGTCATATCTATTTTATTTCCTCTTGTTTTCTTCCTTAAGCTGACCTCATTGGAAATTAGACCATCAAAGTGATTTTTTTTAAAAAAACCACCACAGCCAAACCTTGGGAAAAGAGTAAACACAAGTTTAAGTCATCACTTGCCCAACTCAACAAACATTGTTTTTGACACTTTATACTCTTAACTTAGCTGACCTGTTTACTCTCAACAAATGCTACCAAATGTCCTGAATTTCAAGGCAAGGCCCTCGACACCCTGTCTGTCTGTCTTCATTCTGCTTCATAACAACTTGGAGAAATGAAAGAATGCAACTTTTTTTGCCTTTTCATCATTCTAGAAACAAGGTCTATGAGATTCCTGAGGAAATAAATTCCTCCTCTAGTTAACAAAAATCCCTGCAAATGCGGGGGAGAAGGGGGCAGTGGTTTGAGAAACTCATGACTCCCTCTGCCTTTCCCAATCATGTGCATATTATACCCTGTTAACTAAAGGGTGCACAGTTTGTAGTTTTATATTTTCTTTTGTGTGTGTGTGTTTTCATTTTTTTATTATTATTTTTTATTGTTAAATACACATTTTTTAGAATTAGTTTCAGCTGTACAACACAGTGCAATTGTTATACTTTTTACCCCTCGAAGTGACAACCCCCCTCTCCCAATCTGCCACCCCACTTCCTCCCCATATCATACATATCTATTTCTGAAAAGGAAAAAAAAAAAAAAAAATATATATATATATATATATATATACATGGCATGTGTTTGGGAATTCACTGAGACAATTTTAGCAGATACCTAACTTAAAAAATAAAATTAATTTATATTTTACTAATTTTACTAATACAGATATAATAGCAAGACACACTTGTTTTTAGAGAAAGAAGTGCTACAAAGGCTGTGGGTAGAAAGGGCAAGCTGACCCAATGGGGAAAAATAATAACAGCTATGGATGGTTATGATGCAGACGATCAGCACACAATGCATTAACCTGCGGTATTCTACTCTTTTCCTTTCTATAACGGTCATAAATTCTATCGTGTATTTTAGAAAAATCAAATGCCAGATGCTACATTTGAATAGAACCATTGTGTCTGCCATTGTTCATAGTGTTGTGCGAAGATGCAGCCGGACAGCAAGCACAGCTTATGCCAAATCTTATGTTTTTTAAGGTTAGTGACTTCTGGATTGACAGTGACAATTGATAGAAACACAGGTTTTTCTGAGGTGAATAGATCAGCTCAGGGAAATGTTGGCAGTCGGATTCTGAGGCTCATTTTGTCAGAAAGCACTGGCCATTTTTTCTGTTTTGGGTTGGAAATAAAGCCAGCCTCCACCAAAAACTGACACTTCCAAATGGAAGATATTGAGTGTATATTAGTAATTGATTTTGACTTTGGTTTAATGCACTGAAGTAGTCTATGTAAGATAAGATGCTGTTTTGCTGGTTTAAATGAGACTTTGTTCATGACTAGGGAGGAGATGAGTGCTAAGCAGTGGGAAGCACGAGGCGCCAGTTCCTTCATGCTGTAGTTTAGCTGAAACTCAAAGCTGACAATAGACCTGCTTTTCTATGACAAAACAAAGCTGACAAAGTTGCTCACTAAATAATAAAAATGAAATATCCCTGGTAGAACGGCTGTCTTTCCAAATATCATGCGATTCTTCCATTTTAATTTTCTCTTTGCTTTTGGATGCATCACATACACATAGCATTAATACCTAGATTGAAGTAGCAAGTGCACGGTTCATATTAAATACTGAAGGAGAATGTCTTTTTGTTATCTGGTGCATTGGCGCTGATGCTCCAATTCTTTCTAGAAGCAGCACTGACAAAAAATTAAGTTTTCTTTTCAATCTATTATTGCATATAAATGAACTAGTTTTATTATCCTGCACTGGCAATGAGAAAAAAGTCCCAATACTTTATAAAGACATTTTTCTTACAACATGTAAAGCGGCTATTTGGATTTCCTAAAATCCAATTTTTTTGCGTGTGGATTTAATGGCACAGTAATCCAGTCCCCAAAGCACATCAAAGGCCACACTCCCCCTCTCTACCAAGATTTCAATTGCTCTCATCAACTCGTAAGTTTAAAGCATGATCAAATTTGTTCTTCAATCACTAGAGGCCTGTTAATAAACTATTCTGTGTGCTCACTCATCCATTCTAAGATTCTGCAACTTCTTTGAGATATCTTCAAGAGGAATCTACAAAGACATCTTTGATTGCAGGCTGGCTCTGGGGTAAACGTTATCACCACTTGCTTTGCTGCTCCACAGAGGATAACAGGTGACATGGTCCAAGATAAGTCAAAGCTAATCTCTTTTTTTTTCTCCGTACACAATTAAACTGTTTTCAACACTATAGCTAACACATCATAAGCTGCTTGCATAATTTAACAATCGCATGTTGAATATTGATTTTTTTCCAGTTAAAAAAAAATGCATTATTCAAGGCTATTTCTTGGCGTTTTACTGCGCTAAACAAAAAGGAAGAAGAAAGAGGAGAAAGGATGGGAGGAAAGAAAGAAAGAAAAAAAAAAAAAAGCATGCCCCCATAGTCTACCAAATCAGACAGAAGCACTGAACGCCGACTTTATAAAGCAAAAAAAACGAAACTCACCATTCTCGCTGTCCGACTTGTTTTCATGCTCTGTGTCTGTCAGGGTGAGGGCTGAGTTGGATCGGCTTGACAGGCAGGAGCTGCGGCCTGACTTGACACCCCTGCCCCAAAGTCTCATGGCATGCTCTGGGGACATCACTGCTTCGTTTTCAGTATCAGCATCTGACCCTGCACTGAGAGAGTAACCTCTGTGGGGGAGCCCCATTTCCGCACAAAACGCCAGTCCTCTTCGAGTTGCTGGTTCACAAACTCCTAACTGCCTTAGGGTAAAATTCTGTCCTAATTAGGGGGAAAAAAAGACAACAACCAGTGAGTACATGCTTAGCTTTAGTTTCAGGGTTTTTTTTTGTTTTTTTTAAGAAACTCCATAAACTATACACTCAAGCATTCAGGTTTTTCAGCTATCAGCACCAGGTGTTTTCATTAGCATTGTGCAGCATATGGTCAAATGGGCACAATTATGGGGGTGGGGGTGGGGCTCCACCACGGCCTCCCCACACACCCCAGCTTAGGGTTCCTTTGTCAACCTTTTAACTCATAAGCACCTCCAGAGAGATGGGCAAGTAAAGCCACACAGACCATGAAAACTGAACCCAGAGAAAGGGTTAGCTGTCAACGATATAATTTAGTTCAGCACACTTATGAAGCAATAGAAATTGTCAGAATTATTCCCTGTGCCCTGGCTCTAGTCCTAAACAATAGGATTTTCCCACCCAGATGTCACTCCTTTGGAAGCAAAAAGGTTTTCCTCAAGAATAAGTTTCTCATTAGAAAAATGAGCTAGGTCAGCCTTTATTCTATCTTCCCACCTTAACCAATATAAACACGTATCCTGTGTGTGTGTGTGTGCGCGCGTGCGTGTGTGTGTGTGTGTGTGTATGTTTGTGTGTGTGTGTTATGTGTACATATACTAAATTTGGGGAGCATTATATCTTGAAAATTTATAGACATACAACTTTCTAGACTTTTTGCTTTAATAAACACCTGAAAACATCTGTATTGATTAGCTAAACCAATTTTTCAAACTAAAATGCACTCTAAAATTTTGGTGGTGAACACAATGCAATCTACAGATGATGCATTATAGAAATGTACACTTGAAACCCATATAATTTTACTAACCAACGTCACCCCAATATATTTAATAAAAAATAAATAAGTAAATGAAAAAAATACAGTGGGAGTATTATGTATTTAAAAATTAATGGTAAAATCAAGTCCCCTGCAAAATAAATGGCTGTGAACCCTGCAGGCCTTTACTAATAAATTGAGCATAACAAAACTCATGACACTGCAATAACTTAAAACAAAAGTGTTTAAATTAAGTGACACTTTAAAATGACTGCTGTTATTAATGTTTCCAATCCTGTATTTATTTTTGAAATTTCACATATGTTTATGATAGTATGAATATATGTATTTCCATTTCTTTTGTTGGCATGGTGTAGAGCCTGAGATTTGGTACCTAGCAGAGTCGAAATACATGTAAAGAATAATAGCATACACAGACTGATTTAGATGCTACCACCTAATACAAACCTTTTAAGAATATTAAGCATTTATATTACTCACAGTTTTCATTTTCCTACTTCTATCTTTTAAGTCTATGAATGTATTAAAGTAAATTGGCTGGTGTGAGAAATAACAGATTACATTTCTAAAAAGAAGGTGTTACATCATATTATTTGTGATAAAATAATAGCATGTTGAGTCTTCTAGGAAGTGAATCAAACGTAATGTACAATATAGTGAATATTTGGTTATAAAGATATTAGCATCCTCCAGGCCTCTGCACATTTTACAAGATTTGTGTGGTTAATTGCTTTATTGCTGTGGACATATCAGAAGCTAAAATCAGCTTAATCTCGGCCAGATTTCCAAATGAATTCTGACAATGACACTCATAAATAATGAAAATCTGTTCCTACAATTAGCCACAAATCAAACTGTGCTTATCAGAGAGATGTGAATAAATATCTTAACCAAAGAGTATATAAAAGAAGAAAAAAAGGAAGCAGCAAAAAAAACAAACATAAAAGAGATGAAAAAGAGCCCATTAAACAGTGAGAAAGCAGGCAAGTTTGATGAGGTTAAGACACAGTATTGTCCGTATTTTTAAAAGAATTAGTGTAGATTGTACGTATAAAAGCACAACCCCCAAAGGTCAACATCATGGACAATTAATGTAATAGCTGGAGCTTACCGATTATTATTTATATGTCAAATTTACAATGGGGAGAGGGAAAAAATGGGGGGGATCTAAAAAAGTTAACTATTACCATCAAACTTGTTGATTTTTCAAAATAAAAATACAGCTAACTGTAACATTAAAATACAATTTTTAAAGGGAACAAAAGATAGAACCTTCTGCATCTTTATTTTGGGAGGTGCCCACATTGTAGAATAAAAATAAGAGAGAAGTTAAAGACAGTAAAAACTCCCTATTTAATCTCTGAAATGTAATTTGAAACCTTTTCCACATTATTGACTTTTCACACCGTTGCCATCTTGATGCAAAACTCTATGAGAAGAAATAGCAGAAAACTACAATCTTTATTATTGGCTATCTAGATATGTAAATACAGTTCACTTTGCAAATAAATATCCAGCAGATCATCCCTGTGAATTGATACGCGTATTCCAAACTCCTTAAAAATCTGACCCTCTGAAATCAATGTCTCATAATGATTCAAAACTCTTAAGGGTTGTTTCTGAAATGCACGCTAGCAAGCAAGCTGTTGGATTTCCTTACTGAATTAAAGTTTGGTTTTGTTTCCACCAGGAACAAATACTAAACTTGACCTCCAATGGACCTAAGGTAAAGCCACTCAATAGCTCTGTTGAAGTCACTTTGCCACCTTATATTTTTTATCTTTCAGGGCTGTCAGGACTTGGTCTAAGAGAGTCTTTACGTAAGTGTGACTAGTATTAGAGAAAGGCTAAACAAGGAATGGTTTAAAAATAAACATGTGGATACATGTAAGTAATAATCATAGAGAAATGTATGACTTGAGAGTGGGGAGAGGATCATTTTTGAATAACTTTAGGATAGTCACACCACTACCACAGTTGACTTAGTATTACTTTCCCTTCATTCAAAAATATCTCTACCCCAGACCTGTCTCTGTGTTTCATATTCTGTTGTTGTCAATTCTCTTTGGTTAAGGACTCTTGCTTATAGGATCCCTTGTTTTAATGCAAACATCCCTAAGGAGATTTAGCTATTAAACCAGCATAAATTCGCCTATTAGATTATTTCCCACACTCTAGCAGTGTTTAGCAAGATGGGCTATATTTATGGAAAACACATGCAGTTTTGACAGACAGAAGGAAGATGCAGAGAAGAGTGGTTCCTGACTGGGAGTAGAGACAGCTGGCTGAGGTATCATGGAGGTGGGAAGGTTGGGCTGGGTGGGGTTGTCGAGCGAGGGCTGCAAGGCAATGCAAAGTGGAGAAAGAAAGGCAGAAAAAGGCAGCGAAGATGTTTCTGGAACCAGGGTAAAAACTTGACCATCTTGCTTAAAGTCAGCTTTGGCTTCAAATAACATGAAAGAGATAAGGATCCATTTATTTTATTTTCCCTGGTTTCTTCAGACGGTGTTCTTTGCAGTGGTTCCGACACCATTACCGTAATTTCTTTCTTTGCCCTTTAGAGTCTTTATATTAAGTCTGTTTGGCTGAGACTGCTGAAATAAGTATTTATCTCCTGCACATTGAATTTGGGTAACCTTGATCAGCAGGGCCAACCACAGAGCTTCCCATTACAATTTGAAACAGTACCAAGACAATAAATTGCAGCAGGAAGAAAGCATACCTGAGGATGAAATTCATTGCGATTAACAGGCAAGGTTAGCTTCGATAAGATTAGACATTTTTGTTTTATGACACTCATAAATTTGAAAATATATAAAAGAAAAACTGAATTAACACAAACTAGGCAGGTTGTAGCGTTAAAAAAGTTCACATTTTAAAAAATGAGTGAGGGTGTGTGACAAAGTGGAAAGGGCCATAGAAAAACAAATACTTCAAGGGAAGTTGGCACATAGCCCAAATGCCCCTTTAATAAAAGAAGGGGATTGGAGAAATGGGTTAGCTATTCGGCCTTTTTCTCACGTAGTGTTGGTAACCTAGTCAGAGCAGGGAGCTATTTTTCAAAGCTATAATGCAGAGTGATGTTCACTAATAGGCAAGACATCTACTATCTGTGTGAGTTCAAAAGAAGAAGACTGTACATGACGGACTAGCCTCAGAGTTATGCAGTGACCACAGCAACAGGTGGGGGGGCGTCCAGTACTCAGACTCATGCTATTCTCTCCCTCCCTTATGTCTAGATTTCTGAAATGCCTAGATTTTGTGTGCTCTCTCTCACTTTTGTTTAAAACAGCTTTATTGAAATATTACTCACAAAATATATAATACACTCATTTAAAGTGTACAATTCAATGGCTCTTAGTATATCCACTGTAGTGTGTAACTATCACCACAATCAACTTGAGAACCTTTTTATCACCCCAAAAAGGAAACCTTGTACCAATGATCTCTCTCTAGCTCTAGGCAACCACTAATCTACTTTCTGTCTCTATAGATGTACCTGTACCTATTCTGGACATTTCAAATAAAAGAGATCTCACACTATGTAGATTTTTGTGTCTGGCTTCTTTTGCTTAGCATAGTGTTTCCAAGGTTCATCCATATTGCAGCATGTCTCAGTACTTCATTCCTTTTTATGGTTGAATAATATTCCATGGTATGGATACATCACATTTCATTTATCTATTCATCTATTAATGGACATTTGAGTTGGTACCACTTTGGGGCTATTATGAACATTTGTGCACAAGTTTTTAATATGCTTTCATTTCTCTTTAGTATATACCTACGAGAGGCATTGCTGGGTCATATATAATAGTAGCTTTATGTTGAATCTTTTGAGAAAGTGCCAGACTGTTTTTTCCACAGTGAATATACAATTTTACATTGCCACCAGCAGTTTGGAGCGTTCCAATTTCTGCATATCCTCACCAACACTTGTTATTGTTATTTTTGATTCTCTTCTATGTCACACTGCAACTCTGCAGTGAGGAGTTGGAATATAGGTCATTGGTACCGAAATCTGGGGGGCAAACCAAGAATCATTCATTGTTCCTGTAAAAGCAGTTGATTTTGTGGGCCTGCTCTGTGAACTCATTATTCCTTTATCCTATCATGTTTTTCTTTCCCTTATATTATGCTGCTTTAGCTCTTGGAAATATCTTTCTATTAAAACTAAAAATGTTCTTTAGTTCAAAAAGTCTACTTTGCTTTGAGACTATATCCTATAGAAATAAAATCACCTGATCTTGAACATACATGTATAAATAATGTTTACTATGGCATTGTTGCAAAAATTAAATTAACTGGAATAGTTACTGGAAAGGAAATAGCTGAAGAAGTTATAAATCCCATGCATGGAACACTATGTGGCAACCATAAAGAGTGAGTTTGGACCTATATCTTCAGATCTGAAGGGAAGCTCATTTTATATATATATATATATATATATATATATATTAAGTAAAAATGCAAGTTGCAGAGTAGTATGTAGAGTATGATCCCATTTTGAGGAATTAAGGAAGAGAGCCAACAAATTATATATGTGCTTATGGATTTGAGAATGAATAAAAGTGAGGAGGACTAAATAACCATTACGATGGATCATTTAGGAGTTGAAAGTACAGGAAATTAGTAATGTTCTCTTTAATAGTTCTGAATAGTTACTTCTTATAATTTGACTAATTTAAAAACTTAAATAAAAATTAAAGTCTATCTTCTGTTTAAAAAATATATTTTCTTGACTTGCTGTTTAATAGCTCCTATTTAATAATTAGCAGTAATTAACTTATTATGTTCTCTTGGAGAAGGTAGGCTTTAAAATCCTTCCTCATCTATGTAAGAAATGAAATTGTGTATGCAATACAGGAGCAATATTTTGCTCTTTCAATTTTCTTTTTAGGATTACATTTGACTTAAGAGATTTTTTATTAAAACATAGCTAACATACATTATATTAGTTTCAGGTATACACAATAGTTACACAACATTTATATACCTAAAGAAGTGACCACCATAAGTCCAGCATCCATCTGACCCCATACGATGCTATCACAATATTATTGGCTATATTCCCTATGCTGTATATTACATGCCCATGACTTATTTGTTTCATACCTGGAAATCTGAACCTCTTATTCTCCCCTCACCTTTTCCCCCCATCTTTTAATTTTTCAATTACAGTTGACATTCAATATTGTTTTATATTAATTTCAGGTGTACAACATAGTGGTTAGATATCTATATAATTTAAGAAGTGATCCCCCCTGACTAGTCTAGTACTCACCTGACACTATGCATAGTTATTACCATATTATTGACTATATTCCCTATGCTTTACTTTACATCCCCATGACTGATTTTATAACTACCAATTTGCACTTCTTAATCCCCTCACCTTTTGCACCCTGCCCCTGATACCCCTCCCATAAATCACCTCCACAAATCTAGTACCTATTTGACACCATACATAGTTATTACAATATTGTTGACTATATTCCTTATGCTATACCCTACATCCCCATGACTACTGTGTAACAACCAATTTGTACTTCTTAATCCCTTCCCCTTTTTCACCCACCCCCAGACTCCCTCCCATCTGGCAACCATCAAAATGTTTTCTGTATCTGTGAGTTTGTTTCTGTTTTGTTTAATTTTGTTCTTTAGATTCCACATATAAGCGAAATCACATTGCATCTGTCTTTCTCTGTCCGACACTCCACTCAGCACAATACCCTCCAGGTCTATCCATGCCACTGCAGATGGTAAGAACCCATTCTCCTCCATGACTGAGCAATATTTTATTGTATATGTGTACCACCTCCTCTTTGCATTCTTCCACTGATGGACAGCTAGGCTGCCTCCATAGCTTGGCCATTGTAAACAATACTGCAATGAACATAAGGATGCACATGTTCCCTCAAAAGAAGCATTTTAGGTTTCTTCCAATAAATACCCAGAAATGGGATTAGTGGGTCCTTCTCTGTCTCTTGTCATAGACTTTGTTTTAAAGTCTATTTTGTCTGGTATAAGTATTGCTACTCCATCTTCTTTTTCTTTCATTTCTATTTTCATGAAATATTTTTTTCCATTCCTTTACTTTCAGTCTGTGTGTGTCTTCTGATCTGAAGTGAGTTTGTTGTAGGCAGCATATGTAAGGGTCTTGTTTTCTTATCCATTCAGCCACCCTATCTTTTGATTAGAGCATTTAATCCATTTATATTGAAAGTAATTGTTGCTACATATGTAGTTAGTGCTATTTTATTATTTATATTTTTTATCGTTTTTTTCATCTTAAAGAAGTCCTGCTAACATTTCTTGTAATAATAGTTTGGTGGTGATAAACTCCTTCAGTTTTTGTTAGTTAGTTAGTTTGTTTGTTTGTTTGTCTTGGAAGCTCTTTATCTGTCCTTCAATTCTAAATGATAGCTTTGCTGGGTAGAGTCGTCTTGGTTGTATGTCCTTGCTTTTCATTGTTTTAAATATTTCATGCCAATCCTCTCTGGCCTGAAAATTTTCTGTTGAGAAATCAGCTTATAGTCTTAAGGGAACTCCCTTGTAGGTAACTAACTGCTTTTCTCTTGCTGTTTTTAAAAATCTTTCTTCGTCTTTAACCTTTGGCATTTTAATTATGATGTGTCTTGGTGTGGGTCTCTTTGGGTTCATCTTGTTTGGGATTCTCTTTTCACTTCCTGGGCTTGTATGTCTGTTTCCTTCACCAAGTTAGAGAAATATTCCATCATTATTTCTTGAAATAGGTTTGCAATTCCTTGCTCTCTCTCTTCTTCTAGTACCCTGATGATGTAAATGTTAGTATGCCTGATATTTTCTCAGAGGCCCCGTTTTTTGTTTTTTGTTTTTGTTTTGGATTCTTTTATCTTTTTGCTGTTCTGTTTGGGTGTTTTCAGCTACTTTATCTTCTAAGTCACCAGTTCGATCCTCTGCTTCATTTAATCTACGGTTAATTCTTCATTTCAATTATTGTATTCTTTATTTCTGACTGGTTCTTTTTTATGGTTTCTATCTCCATTTCTATGTTTCTTCCTTGTTGAAGTTCTCCCTGAGATAATTGAGCATGCTTATAACCAATGTTTGGAACTCTGTGTCTGGTAGATTGCTTATCTCTATTTTGTTTAAATCCTTTTCTGGAATTGTTTTAATGTTCTTTTATTTGGGACATATTTCTTTGTCTCCCCATTTTGGCTGCCTCCCTATTTGTCTCTCTATATTAGGAAGGGCTGCTATGTCTCCCAGTCTCAATGTAGTGCCCTTATGTAGTAGGTGTCTGGTATGGCCCAGTGATGCAATCTCCCTGATCAACAGAGCCAGGTGCTCCAGGTGTGTCCCTTGTATGGGTTGTGTATGCCCTTCTGTTGTAGTTGAGCCTTGGTTGCTGTTTGCACATCAGTGGGAGGGACTGATCCTCAGACTGATTGATCATGAGGACTGGCCTTGACTGTAGTGGAGGATCTGTGGTGCAGGGGCTGACCCTATGGAGCAGGACTCGCTGTAGCAGGGCTCTGGTGCCGGCCCAGCCTGCCTTTTGGGTGTGTTATCTTAGAGGCTGTTATGTAATGCTCTGGCTCAGTCTAAAGCTGGGCACCAGGCACGCCAATGTCAGGGCCTCCTGGGACAGGCTTTACTGCAGGTTAAGTTCAGCTGCAACCTGTGCCCTGCCCAGGGCCACCTAGCATGTGCCAGAAAGCAATCTGCAGTTGGCTGCCAACCGCACTGGGCTTGAAAGTGCCTCAAGAGGCCAAGCCACAAACCAGGCCAGCTGTCACTAGTGTCAGGCTTAAGGCTGCTCACCTAGAGGTATGGGACATGCCAAAGCCAGAAGTTGCTTGTTTGGGTTTTGTGAACCATTGAGAGATTTTAGGAAAGTCCACACCATAAGCCAAGGCAGGCTGTTTAGATGGAAAAGCCACTGGAAGCTGCTTGGGTAGGTACACAATTTGAGTGGTGTGAGGCCTCAGGTGTCAGCTAGGTTGATGAGGACTCAGATATGGTGCCCCCTACATCTACATGCTGGGCGTTGGGAGGGCTCAACAAAGAAACAACGGCTTCCACCAGCTCTTCTATTCTGAAAAAAGCTGCCCCTCCAGCACTCCCCTGAGCCAGATAATTCAGTTCCTCCCCATCTGTCCCTGATACCTTTTGAGTTGCTGCCACAGTGCTGGAGCTCAGAGTGAGCGAGTCCATTAGTGAGTAAGTCTGTGAGCAGGCCCTTTAAGAGGAGCACCTGGAATTCCAGCCGCCCTTTGTCTCACTCAGCCACCATCTCCACTGGTTTTCACAGCCAGCAGTTATGGGGACTTCTCTCCCTGGCACTGGAACCCTGGGCTGGGGAGCCTGGTGTGGGGCTGGGACTCTCGCTCCTCCAAAGGCTGGCCTCTATAGCCGAGATACCCCTCCCGATTTTTAATGGTCACATGCAACTGTCAGACTAGCTCGTTCCGTGTTTCTACCCCTCCTACCAGTCTCGAGTTGCTTCTTCTGTAAGTTCTTAGTAGTAGGGCTTCATTTCAGTAAGACTTCAGGTGATTCTCAATGAGGTTGTTCTGTAATTTAGTTGTAATTTTGATGTGGTTGTGAGAGGAAGTAAGCACTGGGTTTACCTGCTCTACCATCTTGACCAGATATCTCACTTCTTGAATTATTTCATTTTTTTCCCTTTTCTCATCATCATATATAGATTTTTAAAATGAGAATAATTATCCACTTATTATATAATAACAACCCCAAGAACTGAGTATGGGAAATGGATAGAAGAATCAACAGAAATTTAATACACAGAAATAAAGTAAATTACAATTGTTTTTAAGTATTTTCTTTGGTTATTATAAGCTTGGATGGAATTATCTATTCACAGACAAGGAGTGACATTCCTCTAAGGGTGGAGTGTAACACAAAACTACAAACTGGGCAAACATTTCTTATTTGATGCTTGTGGAATTAGTGTTACCACCATCTTATCTGGAGTTTGCTTTTTTGCTGTGTTTGCAAAATGATAAGAAGATCACACAGTAATAGAAATGTATGTAACTTTTTTTTTCTTTTTGAATTCTAATGCATATTTTATGGGACACTCCAAACACTTTAACCTTCTTAAGTTAAATTTGTCAACTGTTTGAATAGAATACCCATCCTTGAACATGCAATAGAAATTTCAATGAGGGTAAAAATCTTTACTTTTACGGCTCTACACAAAACTACATTTTAAAAGTTAACTTAAAATTTCCCTTAATATCTTAACTCCTCCTACTCCATTTTATGTGAAATGCAAATATTTTCAACTGCTTGCTCAATTTATCTATGAATATGATATTAACATCCATATACGCCATATTGATCATCTCAGATTCCAAGAGGACAGAGCAGATGACTACTGCACACACCATACTTACAATCTAATTTATTACTCAAAACACAGTCTAATGAAAGCCACTGCAGGCTGCCCCCTCAGCATTCATCCTGAACTCAGCTGTGACAGGTACCTCTGTCAGGGGGAATGTAAGGCTGAGGCTCTAAGGTGAACTTGATGAGAAGGGTGAGAAGGGAAAACCCCAGTATGTTTGCAAGCAGAGAAAGCAGGATTAGAAGGAATGGCCCCAGAGAAAATGTCTTTTCTTCCAGATAAGATTTGTGAAGCCTCCAGGGGAAGACAAACATATGGACACAAGGTTTGGCGGCTCAAATGAGAAAAATTATGTTGTGAGTCTGCTGACCGGTAGAGAAGGAGCAGCTTCTTAAGCGTGGCTCATGAAGGATTTATACACCTACCCACAAAATCATGCCGTTCTGATACTGGCAACCATTGGTCATTAGAGAAACAACTTTCAGATTGGTTTTATCAGAAGCATTCTGAAAATAAACTTGCATTGTATTTTTACTTAGTAATTATCACCTTAGAACAATCCAAGACCCTGTGGTAATCATATGCCCACGATATATCTGCTAGTGTCTGACAGTCAAACTGCAGTAGGTATTGGGATAAATATGCGTATGGTTTGGCATGAAGCCACAGGTCTTTAATGATTGTGACTGAAGCGGCACCACAGTGATTCACAATGTGGATCCAAAACTGGTCACGTGGCAAGGAACTGGATACAAGTTTAGCAGTAAGCTGGGGGCTGGAGACATCAGACCAATGGAGGCTAAGGCAGGAGGAAAGGATTACCCCCACTGTGTCCGGAGGAGGGCTATAAGCTATATCTATCTACTCACACCTTCTGGTTGGTAATCCACAAAGTGGGTTGGCCTTCAAGCCTGAAAGAAACACTGGCCTACTTAACAGCCTAAATTAGTTAACAATCAGTTAGGCAGGGGAGCTGAAAGAGGGAGCTAAGAAGAAAACATTAACATGAAACTATGATAAACTGGGGCTATTTAACTTGTGTCTTTAAGTACAGAAATTTAAGGTTGGGTAAACATGACCATCTAAATCCTTTAATCCTGCCGCTGACATTTATAGTGACTGAGAAGGATTAATCATCTTGATCTCTAAATGAATCATTTTAAGTAGTTAATATTTAAAAGTCATAAACTTTGGAGTTGCAGTAATTAGCCCAGTGGGTCTGATTAATGCTTCGGGTTTCTGCTGTTCTGATACCACCCTAACGCTCACAAAGAAAAAGTTTTCTCAGCACCAGTAAAGGACGTATCTCAGAAAACATGAAAAAAGGGTTTTAGATTCCTTTCGTTTTTGTAGGATGACAGAGGTGAGGGGGAACACAGGGGAAATGAAAAGTTTGGGGTAGAACTGGAAATTCATAGCAGCATTAAGTGCGGAATGGTAAGACCATATGGTCATATTTCTTTTGAAGTCTAGGATCGGTTCCCATTATTCACGATAATGGCATCCAAGACTAAACTAAATTGCAGTCTTTAAAATTAAAAGCATTTCGCTCTTGGCTCTCAAATTTTCCTCTTTTACAATTTCCAACAAGCCTGAATGTTTAATATATTTTTATAATGCAAGAAAATACAAACAAAACAAAAATAAGAAGAGTAAGAAAAAAATACAATGTATTTCTACTTCACTTCCAAAGCAGAATAAAATGGTACAGAAAGACACATGATGAGTATCCTAAAGTTATTTTTTCAGCTACCCAATGCTACTGGTAACATTTTAAAATGATATGTACTCCTTTCATGTTTTACATTTAACAATTCTTTTGACCTCTCTGGAACATACAGTCTGTAGAAAGATTTAAAAATCGTTTATCATTTCAGTAATATTCTAGCAATAAAATTGCCAAAAAAAAAATAGTAATCTATCTCTATGAGCTAAAAATGGGCTTTTTTTTCTATTTGGAAATTGACGAAAATATTTGAAAGGCACTGTCCCATCTGAATGCCACCAACTCTTCGTTGTCTCCCTCAGCACAATCCTGGATAAGTTGTGGATGCTATTATCTTAATGGGCATAATGTCTTTATTCAGCAAAACGTTAGAGTGCAATGGCAGCAGAGGTTGTCTTTAAAGAGGCCTGTGGTTATGGTTCAGTAGGGACAACATGAGTCTGCCCCAGCACCAAATGAAATCTCACCCTGCTGCAGTTGGATGAAAGAGAAAACACAAACCTAATGCTTTCCATATTCAACTGCACTTGTTTGAACGTGCCTGCTTTTTGTTTTCCTTTTTTAAAGTGTTACTGCTTAGGTGAATTTTACCTGCAGTGAAATACACAAATCAGAACTGGACACTTCAGTGAGTTTTAACATGTATCCATCAGAAACCCACACAAAATATGGCACATGTCCTCCATCACATCCCCAAAGTTCTTCAGTCTCTTGCAGTCGGAACCCCTCCCACCGACAGGCAACCCCTACCTGACTTCTTTTACTATAGATTCATTTTGTCTGTTCTTGAACTCCGTATAAACAAAGTCAGAATGTATGTACTCTGGATCCTTTCACTGAATGGAATGTTTTCTAGATGCTTTGTTGTTGCATGTTGTTGCATGTATCAATAGTTCATTCTTTCATGCTGCCAAGTTGTATTCTGTTGCATGAATGTACTACAATTTGTTACATCCGTTCACTTGGTGATTCCAGTTTGGGCGGATTATGAATAAAGCTGCTATGAAGATACATGTTCATTTGTTTTGGGTAAATACTTAGGACATGAATTGCTGGGTTAAAGGGGAGATGATATTTTTAACTTTATATAAGAAATGGTCAGTTTCTAATGAAATTGTGCCATTTTATATTTTACATTCCCAATAGCAACATATGAGAGTTCAGCTGTTCCACATCCTCTCCAATATTTGGTGCTTTGGATTTTTAAAAAAATTTTAGTCATTCTAGTGAGCAAGCGGTACTATCTCATTGTGGTTTTAATTTTCAGTTCCCTGATGGCTAATGATATTGAGCACTTTTTCATGTGCTTATTAAACATTTTTGTCTTCTCTGTGTAGTTTCTGTTATAAGATATTTGCCCATTTTAAAATTGCATTTTTAAAATCCTTTTGTTATTGATTTATAGGAGCTCTTTATATATTCTGGACAAGTCCTGTGTAATACATGTATGTGTATGTAAAACTTTCTCTCAGACTGTGGTTTGCCTTTTTATTTTCTTAAAGGTATCTTCTGAGAAGTAGAAGTTTTAAGTTTGATGAACTCTGATTTATCAATATTTTTCTTTTATGTTTATCCTTTTTATGACTTCTCTAAGCTATCTAAGCCTACCCCAAGGTGGTAAGCATATTCAAGAGCATGTTTAGTTTTTTACTGTGGTTTTCAAAAAGGTGTGGTTTTTTCTGTAGAAATTAGAAAGGTGAAACAGTAGAAATTGACTGGAGTTGACTCTGGTTATTTCTGGCTCTGGAGCTCAGCAGCTGTTCACCAATGGAGGATTTTAACAAGTTTTGATCTTCATTTTCTTCACCTATAATATGGATTTAGAGGACCTCAAAGATCTTCTCACAATATAAGTTTACGCAGATGCAGGAAGAAGGAAGCACAATGGAGCATGAAACAAAGCTGAGAACAATAGCATCAAGAGTACAAGGACGCAGAAATGGATGAGAACGGGCCTTGGTTGAAAGTATGAGACATGAGGGTGAAAATTTCCTTTAGCACCAGGAACTTTGGTTTATATTTCATCCCTAAACTAAATTATTAGAAACACTTTGCCGTCTCCTGCCTTAACTACCATGCCTGGAGTTCATCCTGAATTGAAAACCAATCATTACATCCAAGACAGTAGGGCATTAACAAGCTGTATCTGACTGTCTTGAAAGGTGCTTGGCCTCCCCATTCCCAAAGTGTAGAACCAACATGCTGCGGTTCCAACACAGCAATTATTTTTGGCCTTTGACCTTTGGGATTTCAAATTGGCAGGTTTCCCCTCATAGCCCTACTCTCCAAATACAACCTCTGTTAATGTTTTGCTATTTTCTGCTTCTCCTTCCCTCTCTCTCTCTTACTCTCCTTCTTTCCCTTGCCTTCCCTTCCCTCCCCTTCCTTTCCTTTCCTTACTCTTTCTTCTTTCTGTAATTCAACGAATAGATTTTTACTGTGTTTACTTCACATACTTTTATAAGAGTTTTTGAGTGAAGTTTTGAGTCAAGCAATTCATAAGTTGCTCTTTGTTTTCCAGCTCCTTCCGAAGCCAAAACTTCACAATTGTACAGAAAGTCTTCACTTGGGGAATCTGCTTTCTAGAAGTTGATCGAGATAAGCATATCTATTTGCCATGAAAACAACATGTGGGAAGCCGGGATGTACCCCAGGAACTGGATTCATAGCACTCTAGAGCATGACTTCCGCCTTATGAGGCTGTCTCTGAAAAAAAAAAAAAATGCATTCCGAATTCCACCCAGAGAAACCTCCCACCACAGTAGCCTCCCCCATTAATTTTCTGCTCACCAAGCTGAGTGAAACTTCCTAAGCAAACCACTGGTACAGGCAGGAGGGGAGCCAGGACAGGAGCTGTGCACTGAGGATCTAGGACCTGGGTTCGCTACTGCCGTTCTCAGACTGATGGGAAAACCAATTACTTTTTTATATGTTTACTGACACTTGAATGTGCTCTTCTGTGAATTGTCTATTCATGCCCTTTTCCCATCGGATTGTTTGTCTTTCTTTTTTCCATTTGTAAAAGTTACTCTCAGTATATTATATCTATATAAACCTACATGTTTCATATGGATTATACACATATTTCCCAATATAATCATTTTGTTTAGGGTATTTTTATGTATACATAAAAGGTTTAAATGAAAAAACATCTTCGAAGCCTCATCTTCTGGATCGTCTGTTTCTATTAGAATGGTCTCCCCCATTCTTGAAGTGTTTGTATCGTCCCTGGGGCCGGCTGTGAGAATTCACAACTACTTCTTCCTTGCCTTCCTCTGTTACAAAAGCTGGAAAGTAAAAATTGTAAATGTTCCCTCTTCTCATGCAGCTAAGCGTAGCCAAGTATAACAGCTCTGAAAAAAGAGATGTAGAAAGAAGTCGCTGAGGAGTAAAAAGAAATAGTCCACTGTAAGAGAAAGCCTTCTCACCTTTGCTTTTATTCTACTTTGACCAGGAATATGAAAATGTAGCAAACATCTGGGGATCCCCAGGACAAGGACACATGCTAAGGATGGCAGAGAAAAAAAAAAAAAAGAAAAAAAGAAAACACACAGAAGGAACCTGGGTCCTTGACAGCATCTACCTCTGGACTTTCCTTGTTTTATAAGAAAATAATTCTGTGAGGTGTTGAAGCCGTTGTTTTTGGAGCTTTCTGCTGCTCCTGGATCAAGTCACTCCTGCTTTATTTTGCCTCTGAAATTAACTTCTAGAGTTCTTATTGCTTTAGTTTCTTTACATTTGTCTTTAATCCATCCTAATTTATTTTTGAATATGCTGAGAGATATGGGTCCAATTTTACATTCTTCCAGATGGATAACCAGTTGTGCCAGCACCATTTATCAAACCCCCCTGAAAAGCCTTTTTTTGTTTGTTTTATGCTAAATTTCCCTATACACTGGGATCTATTTCTGAAATTTTAGTCTATTCCATTGATTGGTCTTTATGTATGCCAATATCATATAGATGTGATCACAAAGGGTTCATAGTATTTTTTTTAAATTATATATATAATAAAATTAATATATGTAATAAAATTATATATATTATATATATAATATATAAAGGCCATTTTATTCTCGGTATTTGCCTCTTAAATATGTTTTTGGCTTTTTTCAGACATTCATTATTCTACATGAATTTTAAGATCACTTTCTTTAATTAAAAGTTAGCCTTGACTTCTATGTACTTATTTTGGGAGAACTGATATTCATATCATATCATTCTTCCTATCTTAAAACATTGACTATCTTTATATTTTCAGATCTTATTTTATGTCTTTCAATAATATTTTATAGATTACTTCATATTAGGTTCCATACCATTCTGGTAAAATTGGTTCTGAAGAATTTTATAGTGTTTGCTGCCATCATGATAGAATGTGGTTTTTGACTTCCAAATTTAGGCAATTATTGCTTAATAATTATTTAAAAATAGTATGTAATATGCATCAAATATTATTCTAAGCAGCTGACATATATTAACTCATTTTATTCTCAACAAATTATAGATTAAACACTAAATCACAATCTACATAGAAGAAAATTAAAGCACAGAGAAATTAAGTAATTTGTCCAAGCAAGTTACTTGGCCAAGAATATGTCCTTCGTCACTAAGGGAATGAATGGCAGATCTAGGACTCAACCACAGATCATCTCTTAACTATGATGTTACATTACTCTGATGTCTATATATTTATCATGTATTCATTCAAGTACCGATTTGCTTAACTTTTATTTTCTTTCTAGAGGCATGATTTTCGCATGCATACAATTTATCATATATTTAACAAAAGTCCTAAATTAACTTTTCCCAAATAATAAAAATTATTTAATTTTCTTCTCTTACAGCAATTGCTGAAATGCCTAAAACAATTTTGAATGGCAAGTGTGAAAGCAGATGGGTCTTTCTTATGTTCCTGATTTTAATTGAAATGGTCCTAGGATTCTCACCATTGAGAATGCGTTTAATGTTTTCAATTGATCATCTGACATATGACTAACATATTTGTTTTTCTTCTTGTTTTACTTAGTGAGTTTTATTTTAATAAGGAACGGTTGCTAAGTTTTATCCCATACCTTTTCATCATCTATTGATAAGATCATGTTTTTCTACTTTGATTTATTAATCTAATTATTTTAATAGACTTCCTAACATTGAAAAATCCTGGCATTATCACCAAGGAATAGTAACCACTTTGTTATTAATTTGATCTAGCCTATTGTTCTTTTTGCACATTGCTAGATTCTTACATGCAAATAGTTACTTAGAATATTTATACATATATTGAGGAGTGACTTTGCTCCAGACAGCTTCTTTTATGTACTCTGTTAATCAAGTTTTATAATTAAGGTTATGTCAATTTCATAATGTGAATTTTAGTGCTTCCCATCTTTCTCTGTGTGTGTGTGTGTGTGTGTGTGTGTGTGATGTTGAATAACTTTTTGAACATTGGAGTTAGTTGTACTTTGAAGGTTATGAAAAATTCACCTAGGAACCTATTTTTAACTTTTCAATGGTGCCACTTTTAATCACCTCCCTAATTTCTTCTGAGATAATTGATTTGAGACAGTTTCTCTATGTTTTGTAATAATAGAATTATGGAGTTAATAATATTTTGAAGTTAATCATATTTTGCTAAGAAAAAAATAAATCCCTCTAGATTTTTAAAATTTGTTGTTAGGAACAGTCCCTTTTAGTTGTTACAACGTCTCGAGTATCTCTTCTTATTTTTCTTCTCATTCTTCTTTAATAGGAATCCTGAGGGGCCTTCCATTTTCTTAGTCTTTTAAAAGAATCATCTCTTTTGTTTGTTTTTACTTTCTATTTTATCTTGATTATCTACTTCTTCCCTTTTAATTTGGTTTATTTTTCAGATATTTTACTCACTTCTTAAGATGTATAGCAAATTCCTTTTTTTTTGGTTCAGTCTTTTTTTTTTTAAAGATTTTTATTGGGGAATTGGGGGATGGGAACAGCGCTGGGGAATTGGGGGAAGGGGAACAGACAAGTTGCTGTCCTTTGTTCTTCAGTCTAGTTGTGGAGGACGTTGCTTCACTGGCCCAAGTTGGCACCATCATTGCGCTCTTCCCGGGTGAGTCAGATCGGTCGCCGGCTTCTGGACAGCTGTCTCGGTGGCTGCTGGCCGCTCACGCTGGCTGCTGGCTACACATGGTAGCCCATGGCAACCCACTGCCACAAGGGTTGCAGCCTATGCCATCGCCGGTGACTCACGGCAGCCCAGCTCCAGGTTGAGCTGTTGTTCAGCATCTTAGCTGTAGAGGGCAGTGTCACTGGCCCTCATATGTGGGATCCGAACCGGGGCCCTCTGGCGTCCCAAGCGAGTTCTTAACCATTGCGCCACTCAGCTGGCCCCCACTGCTGGATTTTGCTGAGACAGGTAAGCAGTGTTAGTGCTAGCCTTTTCTTTTCTACTTTTTTTTTGGGGGGGGGGGAGCTTCCTTTGTGCTGCTTCTTACATGTTTCTAGCTGCTCTGCCATCATCATTTGGAATTTAACAGCACATACACTGCAAAGTTGGTTGCTCATCGCTGTTTCTTCTCTTCACAGTAGTGATTCTGATTCAGTTGTTATGACTTCTTGAGCACTTCCTTACATGGTGTACATTGGTGAAACTTTCTCTGAATCTTTGCATGTCCTTAAATATTTTGCATTTACTCTGAGAGAGCCATGTTATCTTCTCTGCATATAACATCCCTGAGTTGTAAGATTTTCTCTCAGTAGATGTTATTCCATTATCTTCTAGCTTTTACTGTTGTAGATGAGAAATTCATTGGTCTTATTTTTGTTTCTTTTGTACATAACAATAAAAGTAGTTTGTTTTTCTCTCTCTAGAATCTCATAAAATATGTTTATCCATAAAGTTAAAGAATTTTTCTAAGATGTACTTAGAGGTTTGTGTGTGTGTGTGTGTTGTTTTCTTCTTAATTTTACCTGGAAGTTTGTTTTCCATTTGGAGTTATTTCTTCTACTTGGTCTTTGATACTATTAATTTGAATTTCAACAATGACCACTCTCTGTTCTTCAACTAGTTCAACTAATCTCTTATATATATATTTTTTAGTTTGTAAATTATGCGCCACCCCAGCATTTAATCGTTTTTGTTGGTTTTATTGTTGTTGCTTTTTTTTTTTTCTTTTCGGCATGTAGATTTCTATAAGTGCTATTACATAATTTTTTTTATTTTGGTTCAAGTTTCCCTTTCTCATCGTCATTGCTCCTTTTCATTAGGACCTTCCTGATCTGTTTGTTTTGCAACCTATCCCCCTTCCTGCAGGTTGGGTGCCATGAAGCAGGTTGTTGCTTCATGTAGGAAGTCCTGTTACACTCTAGGAACGAACCTTTGCATTCCATGGTTTCCTTAGTTGGCACTCTCACAATATCTGAGAGGGAACATGCATCTGTTTAGGTCCCCCCAGCTTTTGAGGGACCAAGGAAACCAGCTGCTCTCGCTAGGCAACATCCACCTCAGTAAGCGATGAGAGAATCAGGCCAGCCCCTCTCTGGCACCACAAAGCCACTACCTTCTTTCTAATTTTCACCCCAGGGCTTCACCCCATTCTGAGCTCTCATCTGGCTCAATGGGGGGAAAGTACTGCACCGTGTTTGTCCTGCTAGAACCCTAATAGAGTTCTAGATCTCATTTGTACTCCTGATCCCTGCTCAGCTGGGAGGAGGTAAGGAGTTGGCTGGGAGCTGGATGGGTGAGGCATCGTTCAAGTCACCAGCACGCCAGAACACTGGACACATATTTACAGGAAAATGCAGACTGTTCCTCTGCTGCCCTTTCATTTCACCGAAGTGGGTTATCCTTGGTAAGGGGAAGGTATAGCATCTGAAATACTTGTATGAAAGATAGACTGGGGCCAGCATGCAGCCCACTGGGGAGGTGCAGTAGTGAGAAATCAGGGCTTGAGAATCTACTTTCCCACAAACTACACTTGAACTGGCCTTGAACCAGCAATATCATGAGGTGAGAAGAAGCAGCCATGTTTGTAGGAGCTGGGGGTGGCTGGACACTGATGATGATAAGCAGGAAGAGAAGGCAAATCCCAAAGCAACAGAGAAGGAGAAGAGAGCTCTTGGGACTAGAAGCACGCTGTCAGGGAAGACCCAAGGAGGTGAGTCACACTGAGAAGTCAGCGGGTGCCTGTCTTTGTCAATCTGCTTTCCTCCTTCCCCTTCCTACTTGGCAGATTTGTTTTCTATTTTGATTTCAGGTATGTATAAACATAGACATAATGCTATCTGTTTGTTTTTTTTAAGTTTAAAAACAGATAACCTTCCTCCCCATGGCCATTCTATAAATGGTGGTCTTTTTGTATTAAAATCCTGAAATTCATAAGCCCAACACTGATTACTGACTATCTGGTAAATACTTTTGGCTGAGACTGTCCCAGAGGTGTTCTTTTCAGGCTTACAGTTCTGTGGAAGAAAAGTATTCTTATTTCCAGACATCACCTCATTTTAAAATTCACCCTTCTGGCCAACATTCCTTGTTGGAGTTGATAAGTCATGAGTTTGGTCACGAACACTAAAGGCAGTGTACGTTGTACAGAGAAAAAAAAAAAAAGATCTTTTATTTAATCATTTCTCTAAAACTGTGGGATGATTTTATGCAGCTGTTTCATAAGAAATGTGTCTCAGACCTGACAGGATAAATTCTCTTCAAAGATGAATCAAAGAAAATAGTATCCAAGAATGCAAAACAAGCCATTGTCACCCTAACCCCATCACACCTACAGAGAGCTTTGCAGCTGCTAAAAGAGAAACTATTTTCAACACCCAATAAACCAATGGGGAGATTCAAAAAAGAGAGAAAGAGATCTGGGTGAGATCCAGTCAAATTACACATTACTGTGAAAATGAAATCATCCCCAGCTTCCCCATAGCTAACGATAATATGTACTTAACAATAGTCACCTGCCAGTCTGTAAAGCCATACACATGATTAAATTAAGTTGGAGCTGGCCAAGTGGAGCTTTGGGTTAGGAGTTGGGTTGGGACACCAGATCTGAGCAGCAGGGCCCCGATTCAGACCCCACATGAGGGCCAGTGATGCTGCGCCCTCTACAGCTAAGATGGTGAACAAGAGCTCGACCTGGAGCTGGGCTGCCATGAGTCGCCGGTGACGGCATAGGCTGCAGTGGGGCTGGACGGCAGCAGGCGTGAGCTTTTGTGAGCTGCCATGAGCGGCCGTCCAATGGCAGGAGAGCGAGACTGCCTCACCTGGGAAAAGCGCAATGATAATACCAACATGGGCCAGTGAAGCGACGTCCTCCACACCTAGACTGAAGTACAAAAGGACAGCAACTTGTCTGTTCCCCTCCCCCAATTCCCCAATGAATTCTTTTAAAAAAATGAATAAATTGAATAACAGGCCATAAACTTGGTTAATAAAAACTAAAACATTATATTTTTAGGTTTGAATTCACATAATTGCATTAATGGGGTCTCTACTTATCGCTTCCTCTAGCTGCAGGTACGTTTTCCTGTGTCACTCAAAGGGTAAGTGGCTGTAGGACTGACAAGTTGTCTTAAAAGTCCATGGACGAACTGAATTAGCATGATTCTTTGGAATGGTTTCAAAGATCTTTGGCTACTATTAATATTTTTAATCTTTCATTTTTATTATGTGTGTGATGTCATGAGCTGTGGCAGGAAGCACATTTTGTCAATTAAATAATTAATCCCCCAGCATAACAGTCAGCGAGGAAAAATTGACATTTGTCAGGTTCAAAGAAAATGAAAGCCTAGGAGGATTTTTCATTATGCTTGCTGGAGAAAAACATAATCTAATAGCAGACTTCCTTTCTTCGGCTTCTGCTACAAACATTCACCATCTCAAACTGTAGGAAAGCAACAGTATTACAATGCCTCCCTCTCCCTCATCCTCATCAACCCAATCACAAAATCATATCAACTTTATTTCCAAAATGTGTCTCCAGGTTCCTCACTTCTATCTGCCCCGCCCCATCAAATTGGCTAAAATTGACTCTGATAAAAGACAGGGCAATTATGATAGGGAATTGCCTGTTTTCTGCTTTGGCAATTGCACAGAGGTTAGAAGCCCAAGTGCCAGGGGCCTGGGTTCAAGTCCCAGCTCTGCCATGGGACCTTGGGCCTCTCCAAGCCTGGAAAAGTTTCTATCTGTGAAAGAACTACCGGGGTCTCCCTCAGATGGTAACTGTGAGGGTGAAATGATAGTGCACTTGACTTACTTATTAGCACACTAACTGGAGTGTAGTGAGGAATAAGTGCACGTTAGCTATACATAGCAGTACATTCCTTTTATGTTTTTAATACATTCTAATCTATGAACATCAGTGAATGGTAGCACCATCACACACTGCACCTTTGCTTTCCCTTCACCTCTGTTCTTAAACCTCTTCTCACGACTCCGTTCAGCTGCTCCTGACAAGAGGCCTCCATTGGCTGCCTCGCTTACTCTCTCTCCTGTGTTCCTTTTCCTCCTCCTGTCCTTGATTTGCAAGGAAGCTGAGTAACAGTACTCTTTGGTCCCCTAAGAACTTCAGTTCCAGGGTTTTCACAGATGGCATCGCCATGTCAGCAACAACAGTCTGCACTGGATTAATGCTGCCTAGGAGGTGAAAATTTCAGCTTGCTATTTTTAACCTGTACGAGCATCCTCAGCTCTGCCAAAACTAAATGCTTGCTTAGGGTGGAGACGAGCCTCCTCAATGCCTCATGCCACATACGCTGCTTTTTTTTTCTTCTACTAGTATTTCACAACGGGTTTTTAGCCATTAGGGTATTAAACAGTTATTTTTGTTACAAAAAGCAAGATTTTACATTGGTTTCAGATTGCATGCATTTCTACAAATACCTACTATGTTTTAAATTGTTGAAAAAATGTACCCTGAAAATCAATGGCAGCTGCGTAGACAATATGAAAGAAACAAAATTGGGTTTAGAATTATAATACATTGTACCATGAACTAAAATCCCTTGATGTAACAAGAGTCCATATCTCAAATATGCGTTCTACATCTTCCCTTAAAAACTGGATTAAAAATCTTAAGCTATTTTGTCCCCTTTCATAAAATTTGATAACCTGTAATTAGTAAGGCACGCTTTAGGGGACGAAAAAAAATCTCCCTTTAGTAAATCAAATGAGTCTTCTTTGATGTTAACTGGCTTGGGTGAGTGAACGCTATTTCAATCTAGTAGTATGGCTCTTTCCACAATGCAGTGAAGAAAAAAAACATGGGAAATTTTCAAACTTCTGAATGATTTATTGCATTATTACTTTTTCTTAAATTTGTTCCTACCCAATATCAAACTGTTAGTCACACTGTCTGTAAGGTGATTGGAAAAGAATGAATATATTCCTTATTTTTGAAGTTTAATTTATTTTTCTTCATTTCCTGATTAAATTAGCTAAGGGATGCTAAGTTCTATGTAAATTGGCTGTGTAATATGAATGTAAGAGGATTTAATTTTTATTAGTAGTAATCTTGCCCACATCTCAAGGCTGTATTAGAAGAAACAAAATATAACTATATCCGCCTAATTTAAAATAAGCTACTGTCTCAAAGCATGGAAATCAGCAGGTTAAGCATGGTGAAGTCAAGTTACAGAAGTCATTATTTCACTGGTAGAAAGAATATGGAGGTAGAAAACAAGAGTGTAAAAATGTTCAACAAATATATATGACTCATCAAATCATAATGGATTCCATGATGGGAAACTAGGATGTTTTAAAGTATAACCCCAGTGTCCTAGATCGCCAGGGAGAGAGACTATGGAAGGTTTCCACAGCAGGCTCTGGAGTAGACAGACAGATGCCTACAGCTGGGCTGGATGGATCAAAAGAGGATCCAGAACAAGCATCCTTCCTTTCTTATGAGGGAAAGGTGAGGTTCCTCACCAACAGTTCCTGTTCTCCTTGCACCAGTTCTAACTATAAAACCAATGTTAGTGCCCACCTTCATCAGACTGTATGCAAGCCCTGGAGACCTGGGTTTCCAGTTTAGGCCCAAACACTTTGGACAGGTGCAAAGTCACAAACCTCACATATAATATGTATAATATGTATTGAGATAACATAAAATTTCAGATTTTGAATCAGGTGATAGGACATCAAAAAAAAAAAATCATGTCACCTTGAAGGTAAAAAGGTGACACCAAGTTAGCACCATTCGAGCAAGCTTGTTTTCCTAGGGCGGTGACCTACCTTGTCTGGTGTACTCATCCGCTTCTCTGTGAACCAAATCCTTTACTCTGTTGCCATAAAGCAGCCGGGAGGAATCATGATCGAAAGCTTTCAAGGTTTCACTGGAACTGTAAGACTTCTGTGTAGGGACCCTACACTCCTCATTGTCTGCGGAGGAATTCGTATGCCGCCGTTCTTTTTCTCGTCTGCTCTTGGTCAGGGAGCAGTAAGGCCTCCGTTCTTTCACATCCATACTTCATTCCTTCTGGGTGCACATCAGTCCTGGTTGTTGCAAATGATGCTCAGGGTTCAGTTCTCATTGGCCTCTCTGTAAAGATAAAAGGTGTGCATGACGTCAGCATCACAGCCATCTAAAGACAACTGACTTCTCAATCTTATCTAAGCAAGTTGCTTACAACAGGAAGTGAAAATTATCTTGTATTACCAGCAGTTGAGGCACCTTTTCTGTTAATGAGAATTATGAGAGATATTACTGTATCTGATTTTTCACATTAATACAAAAACAAACCAACTTAAGCTCAAGCTCAAATCTGACGACAGAAGCCAGCTAAAAATTGGCTTCAATCTGTTTGTTAAATTTTCCACAATGGAAAAGTTTTCCCTTGCAGTATTTTGTTCATTCAGAAATAAGTTTCCTTTTTCTTACAAAAACTAATACTATTTTTATTTCTTTCTCTCTCTTTTTTTTTTTAAAGAGCAGGAACACATTGGGAGCCTCTTAGAGTAGAAACTTTGTCAAATGCCCTGAACATTTTATTATTTTTTACAAAGACTTGTCTTTCAGAGGGCACAATTTTCATGTTTCAAGGACTTAAATGTCTTGAATTGTGGAAAACGCTGAGTCTTCTTTTCTAATCTCCTTAAAATGCATTTTCCTTTCTAGAAAATGAATTTAATCAGCACTACCCTGATACGTAAGTCAGTTCAAGTGGCTAATTTGATGGGGTAATTTCTTGCAACTGCCAGTAGCAAGAATAAGCTAGAAGGAGCAAGACAAATTATGTTTGTTTGCTTAGGAACTCTCTTTTTCCTGAATTTACTGATCTGACAGAGCCAGGGGTAAGCATAGGTAGAAAGGCTATCCTACCTAACATATGGAGCCTAGCAGACAGGTAATTGCCCAGGGCTGATCTCATTTTCAATGGCCCTCCTTTATCTTTATTCTTTCTCATTTTGTCTTTCCTTTTAATCTGGAAGGGCCCTGTCTTCAGCCCTCTGGTATTTCCACCCAAGGCACTCCTTCGTTCCTAAATTCACTTTTTTTTTTTTCTTCACTTTTTATGTGAGTGATTTCAAAATCTACTTGACAAATGATTCCTAGTGCGCCCTGGTCTTCTCTTTGGTCCGACATCCTCAGGCTGTGACTTCTATTCTTCCATGCAGAGTCCCTCTCCTGAGGAGCCCCTCTCCCTGTTCTTCATCCTTGGCTGTCATCATGCACATCCTGCCACTCTGTAACATGCTTCCAGCATGGAGTCTTTTAGCTGATTCTGATTCTCTCAGCATTGGCTCAGCTTACATCTACCGCTATCCCGAGTCCTGAATCTTTCTGAATGACACGACAAGTCCTACACCTTTCACGTTCCAACTTTTGCCTTCCATCCTGCTATAAGAAGAATGGTGAAACTCTCTGAGCTGGAATGACCACAGCGTTCTGCCATGTTGGGAAATTTTGGACTGCTTCCCCTGCTACCTCTTCAACCCATCTGCACCCTCCCCTCCTCATATTGCCAGTAAAGGGTTACCTCATATGGGGGTCCACATATCTCTGCTATTGAATTGAGTGGGACTGTTAAAAGTAGCTGCTAATATTTTAGTTAGCTTAGCTGTTGAAATGTATTTCGACTTGCCTACCTTTTTCTTCTATTCCATGAATCTGATTTTTTAAAAAAACAAAAACTAATATTATTTACTGACCCTTCTGATTCATTACCTCATTATTCTCTCTACAAATTCTTCCACTAGCTCTTAATAGAAATTGAATTTCTCTTATTATAGCATTCTTTTCACATTCAGAGACAATAAATAATTTCCAGGTATGATGACAGAGACTATTTTTATACAACAGTATTTATTAAAACAAAAACACATCAATTCACTCTTTTTATTATAACACACAAAAGTTACTTTAGATAAATATTTATTGAATGACTATAATGTATTAGAGTCTCTTCTATTATGCTGAGTACAAACCATGGAATAAAACAATGTTCCTTCCCTCATGGAATGTACATTTAGTGGGGTCAACAGGTACAGTCTTCCTAATAGAGTGAATAAATATGTCTGAGTTCAAGGAAAATCTTATTTCCAAAATAGTCTTGATCTCATTGGCTGAAAGTCCATGTAGACCCCCATAACTAAATGATCATCTAAAAAGTTTTTAATTGGCCAGAGAAATACTATAATTCAATCATTTTTAGGAATAGAGCTTTGAGATTTAAAATCATTATAAAAGTTCCATTTTTTTGCCCTAAGTTGACATCTATTTTAAAATAAGTGTAGCTATATATATATATATATATATATATATATATATATATATATATATATACACTTATGTATGTATTTTTATACTTTAAAAATGGACTGACTTGAAGCAAGGGAAAATTGTGTTTTTTGTTTTTTGTTTTTTTCTTTGCTGCAGTTTTTGCTTCAATTAGTTTGACCAAGCACTGGTAAATTCTAGTCCACTGGTCAAATCTAATGCATCACCTGTTTTTGTAGATAAAGTTTTATTGGAACACAGCATGTGTAATTGTTTATGTATTGTCCTTGACTGCATCCATGCTACAAAGGCAGAGTTGGGTGGTTGCAACAGAGACTGTAGTAAATTGTGTCTCCCAGAAAGATAGGTTGACATCTTAATCCCTAGGACCTGTGAATGTGACTTTATCTGGAAATAAGGTCTTTGTAGTTACAATCAAGTTAAGATAAGGTCATACTGAATTAGTGTGGGTCCTAAATCCAATGACTTTATAAGAAACAGAAGAGGGAGATTTGGATGCAGAGACACAGAGACAAAAGTAGGCCATGTGAGGATGGAGGCAGACATGGGAGTGATGTAGCTACAAGCTAGGGAACACCAAGGCTTGCCAGCAATGACCAGAAGCTAGGAGAGAGTCGTGGAATAGATTCTTCTCTAGAACTTCAGAGGTAACATGGCCCTGCCAACACCTTGATTTCATCCTTCTTACCTTTAGAACTGAAAGTATAAATTTCTGTTGTCTTAAACTGACAAGTTTGTGGTAGTTTATTACTGCAGTCCTAGGAAACTAATTCAGAGACCTGATGGCCTCAATGTCTACATTGTTTACTATCTGGCTTTTCATAGAAAAAAAAATTGCTAATGTCTGAATTAGAACACTCATATTTCCATTCTGTCTTTACTTGTCCCTTTGGATCTTTGCATGTAAACAGTATTCTCTTTTCTATGTAGTCCATGATACAATTTTACAATCTTGCAAATTAGATAATCAATAAATTCTTTAATGTAGGAATATGAACATAAATAATCACTAGTCAAGATGTGTCCTTGTGGTAATATTATGAATGTTTATAAATCAATACCAATTAAATGTTAATAAATTAGTAATGGAAAGATAATTTTAGGTATTCTACAGCTTTACAGAACATCTCTAGTACCTAATACATGAGTTTTCATTTGTGAAGCAATTCTAAAGTGCCATGATAAGTCAAGATATAGTATGCATATATACCATCAAAGACAAAGATATTTTGATGTTAGAGATTTCAAACAATAAAAGGTCCTTTGTATTTGTCTTTCCATTTTTGTACATTGTTCAAACTCTTCAAGGATTTAATCTACACTGTAATGTTTGCAACCACTGGCATGCTTCTGATGGAAGTCAGTGATTTCAATATGACTTCAAAAGGCAGTTTTCTGCCTTATCTCCTGCACTCAAGGCTGAAGATGAGAAGGTTAAAAAATGCAGCTGCTAACTAGTGCTAAATTGTTAGAGCACTTTGATGGTGAACGCAGACCTACACAAGGAGGAGGGTCACTGTATGAATGTTTAGCATAAAGGCATTTAATGAACAGGACTTTAGCTGCATCAGTGGGCAGGGGCCTTGAAAAATAAGGAAAACTAGTCAGAAAAGAAAGGGGGTTTGTGTTTATTGAGGAGATCTGTATATATTAAGCATTCAACAGTTTGTGCCATTTAAGGGTATTTGCATATTAGAGTATAAGAGAGTAGCCTTGTGATTCCAATTTCAGATGTGTAATTTAGTAACTGATTTTACAGTTGTGATTTTCAGTGGGAAAGGTATTAGAGGACTGGGTTAAGGTGGCAAACAATATTAGTCTCTAAGAGAATTCACGAGTAGAAGTGTGTTTATTCGATTTTTGAGAGCTATTTAAATACCTGGGGAGATTTTGCTCCTTAGTTCAGAAAATCAAGCCTAGTAACTTTGTAAACTCAGTTTAACATGCGTAGGGGAATTTAACTAACTAAATCCATAAACGGGACTGGATGCTTAAGATACTTCAGTTTGCTCAATTGAGGTTGATAAAAATTTATGTGTGGATCTTTGAAGGTGGTTGTTAAATTTTGCTAGATTTATAAATGAAAATAATATTTGTGAGATAAACTGAAAGGCTTATAGAAAACTACCTTTTTAAAATTTTTGCAACTTTAATAAATGAAATATTAATTTGAAAACCCCCCCAAAAAAAAGAAAAATAAGGAAAACTATTAGAAAGAAAATTGACCAAACACGTTTGATTGAACTGGCTACTGCAAGTATAGGACAATATCAAACTGATTTGGTCAATTTCTATTAGCTCCTTGAAAAACAACTCAGTTACTAACCATAACAGTCCGTCAGAAAATATTTCTGGTCTTAAAGCAAATTCCATTATATGGTCATTTTTTCCCCCTTCAATGTCACATGTGCCTAATTCCAAAGAAACATTTTTAAATTATACTTTAGGAAGTAATCTGATTTTAGTTGGACGTCGTATTCTTGATGCCAATGATTATGGTTTATCAGGCCTATAACAAACATCCCTAAGATTGTCTGTATTTCTAAAATTCTATGTTTATCTAGCAACTGAAATAAAAAGAAATATTTATACCTAAAGGATTGATTAGGTAACCTTTTGATCAATGTTACTCATGCTTCCATTGTTATTTATTTTCCATAAGAATCACAAATTCCTGGTGGTTGCCGTGACTATCTTTGCATACACTGTCCTCCTATCTTTGTAATAGTTTGGAAAAGCTCACCCCAAAGAATAAGCAGACATCAGAGAAAAACTAATTTACCCCAACATATTTAGATTAAAGATCTAAATTAAGTTCTTTATACACAATACTAAAAAAAATTGCCTTTTCTTATTCACAATTCATATCATCCCTAATAAGTTAGTATTATGACTTATCAATTATGTTAATCAACCTGTAAATACAACTTTGTACACCATAAGAATTTCAAAGTGTTTCCTTTATTGAACAGCTATATGGAACACAAAAGGAAATCAATTGCTATTGTTCATTTTAGAGGACATTTTGTTTCCTGAGGAAATTTACAAATCAAAGAATTGAAATAATTAACCAGAAAAATAAAATCACATTATGGTGATTTTTTTGTATTGCTAAACTCAAGCATAAGTAAAAATTGAGCCTACAGTTTCACACAGAAGAATGCAAGTGAATTTAGCTATCGTGTTTGAGGTACAAAGTTAAAACACAAACTAAAAAAAAAAATGCAGGGAAAGAAAAAATCTACTATGAGTAACAAAAGTAATGCTTGTTAAGAAGACACAGGTACAGAGAAAAATAAATACAGTAAATAATTAGTGGTTGAGAAGGTTAAAACGAGGCAGGTTGCTTTCTTTAAACGTGATAAGAAATAAAGAAATCATTTTATAGCAATAATAAATAAGACATCAACTTCTGCTTCCAGACAAGATGGAGTAACAGAAACTGGATTTATCATCCTATCTAAATAGCAACAGCAACAGAATAGACAAAATACATGAAACAAAGTTTTTAAGACATTGA
The DNA here is from genome assembly GCF_001890085.2 of Hipposideros armiger. Taxonomy (NCBI): domain Eukaryota; kingdom Metazoa; phylum Chordata; class Mammalia; order Chiroptera; family Hipposideridae; genus Hipposideros; species Hipposideros armiger. The sequence goes on from NW_017731639.1 coordinate 568,772, forward strand.
CATGAAGTAATGAAGGATAGGGAACCTTGAGAAATGGGAAACACTCAAGATGAGCCCTTAATTACCTTTGCTCACTGAGAGAATTCCCAGGCTGTAGCAGAGGGAGGGGGAAACCAGGAAACCCCAGCAGACTTCCTAAGCTAAAGAGACAGAGCAGAAATTCTAGTAGAACGGGCTATAAGAATTTTCAGGGCAAAATGTTGGCGAAAAGGGAACTATGCCAAGAAAGAATTCTGGGAGTCTTCAGAGGGTCCTTCTTGAGACTTGAGCACAATACTGATCATCACATGTATATAAGGACACTGCTAGAGGCCAGAAAAAGAATGATTTGAAAGGATTATAATGGAGTTTCTCAATCTCGGCATTACTGACATTTTAGGTGAAAAAAATTCCTTTTTGTTGGGGGTGTTCTATAGTAGGATGCTTAGCAGCATTCTTAAACTCTACCCCCTAGATACCAGTAGCACCCCAGTAAGGACAATAAAAAATACCTTCAGACATTACAAACTGTCCCCTGGGGGGCAAAATTTCACCCTAAAGGACCTCTGAATTACAGCAAACAGCAACCAGAATTTATACAAGGCCAAGAATAGTGTATATTCCCACCAGCCAGATTGGAAAACCTTACTGTGCATTAGGCAATGTACTCAATCTCGCCTCAGTTGTGGGGAATAATTAGCACTAGACTAAACACAGTTCTGGTCCCATCTAAATATCTTAAATGCAAGACCTGAGAAGAGAAAAATGTTTCATAGTAGTTTAACTGTCTACTATAAAGCTCAAAAATATAATAAGAATACAAAAATACCCAGCACTCAACATGGTAAAACTCACAATGTCTGTCATCCAATCAAAGATTACCTGGAATGCCAAGAAGCAGGGAAATAATGAGGAGAAAATCAATCAATTGAAACTGACTCAGAAATGGGTGTTAGAATAAATAGACGAGAACATGAAAACAGTTATTATAAATGTACTTCATATATTCAGAAAATTAAATGGAGATATGGAAGTTATAGTAAAAAGGAGATCCAATTCAAACTTCTAAATATAAAGCTACATGTCTGAGATAAAAAATGCACTGAAGGGGGTGAATGACAGATTAGACATTACAGAAGAAATGGTTAATGAATTAAAGATATAGTAATAGAAATCACACAAAATGAAGCACAGAAAAAGAGAATAAATATATAAATGAGAGGTGGGACTACTTTGAGAGGCCAACATAGATGTAATTGGTGTCCATGAAGGAGAAAACAGGAGTGAACTTAAAAAGTTGAAAAAATTATAACTGAAACATCTCTCAAATTTGATAAACACTACAAACCCACAAATCTCAGAAGCTCAACAAACTCCAAGCACAAGAAGCGTAAAGAAAATTACACCAAGGCATTGATTATGATTAAAATTGTTCAAACCAGTGATAGAGTCTTAAAAGCAGATACGAAAAAGGCACATTATATACAGTTTCTCTTTGGGAATAATGTAAGTAAGATGACAGTAGGAAAACATCTTTCAAGTACTGAAAGAAAAACAAAAACTGTCACCCTAAATATCTATACCCAGTGAAACTATCTAAAAAATGAAGACATCACAACTATGTTTTCAGACATACTAAAATTGGTCACCAGTTCTCTCATTACAAGAGATATAATGGAAGCCCTCTAGGCAGAAGGAAAATGACATCAGATAGAAATAAGGATCAACACAAAGGAATGAACATCCCTGGAAATGGTAGCTAAATAGTTAAATGTAGAAGATATTTTACATAAATATTATATCAATCTCTTTAAAAGATAGATGACCATTTAAAGAAAAATCATATTTATGGTGGATTTTGTAACATATGTGATTAAAACATATTGCAACAGTAGTATAAAGGAAGGGAGGGAAGAAATAAAAGTATACTATTGTAAGGGTTTTATACTATATGCGAAGTGGCATAATATCACCTCAAGGTGTAGTGTATTACACTTTAAACCCTAAAGCAACCACAAAAATAAAAAGTTAGCGCTAATAAGCCATTAAAACAAATAATGGAATCATAAAATATGGAAGCATAAAAAATATTCAATTAATCCAAAGAAGGTAGGAAAAGAGGAACAAAGAATATATGAGGAACAAAGAATATATAAGATTATAGACTTAAACCTAACTAGGTCAATAATCACCTTCAATATAAATGATCTAAACACACCACTAAATATAAAGATTTGCAGATTGAATTTAAAAAAAGGATATGCTTCTTCCAAGAAGACACTTAAATACAAAGACACAAACAGGTTAAACGTAAATGGATGGAAAAAGACAAACCTAACCTTGATGGACAAACGCCAGTATGGCTGGGGCAGCGTGCGTGAAGAGAGATGAGGTCAGAGGAAACTGAAGGGACAGATGCAATGCTACACGGGGCAGGCCAGCCATTTCATTCATATTCCACGGATAATGTGTGATCACTGGATAGTTTTAAATGAGGCATTGACATGATGGATTGGATTTAAAGTTTGGAAATCACCCTCTGGCTGAAGTGTGGAGAAAAGGGAAGAGGGAAGTCTGGAGTGGAAGCAGGAAAACTTGGCAGAGTTTTGCAGCTATCTAGGCAGGAGAATGATAGCTTAGATGAGGGAGCCTGCAATGGCAGTGGAGACTTAGAGAATTGTATGGACACGAGGTAGGGTCGGGGCAGCAAGACTGGAGATTTGGGAATGATTATCAGGTGGTTGGCTTGAGCAGATGGGTGAAGAGGGCCATCTACTGAAACAGAAAGAATACGAGGCTGTCCCTAAACACTGGCAGCCGTTCTCAACCTGTGGGTCGCGACCCCTTTGGGGGTCGAATGACCCTTTCACAGGGGTTGCCTAAGACAATCGGAAAACAAAAAGATATTTACATTACGATTCATAACAGTAGCAAAATTACAGTTATAGAGTAGCAACGAAAATAATTTTATGATTGGGGGTCACCACAACATGAAGAACTGTATTAAGGGGTTGCGGCATTAGGAAGGTTGAGAACCACTGGTTTAATGTGTTTTTCTTTCATTTAAAACATGTATTAAACAGTAATATTTGTTCTTTGTGGAAACTGAAAATACAGATAAGTACCCCCCCAAAATCATTAAAATTATTTCCTTCTTAACATTTTAGTGTTCAACGTTTCAGATTTTTTTCTATGCTTATGTGTGTGTATAAATATATATGTATGTCATATATATATATTTTAATATTGATGATCTTGTAACCCATTTTTACTTAACATATTGTGAACATTTTCATCTGAGTAAAGATATATTTATGTCTTTATTTAATAAATAATAGGCTAGAGGTTTATTGTTTTAAAACTCTTTTTCATGCTTTATCACGGATAGCAAATAGGCAAACTTAGATAATGAAACAAATAGGAGCAATATACTAAAATAGCTGCTGAGTAAGTGAATGCTGGAAAATTTTTAATTGGAAAATATATAGAACAGTGCCTTAGGCTATAAGAAGCGTGGCTTAAACCTGATCAAATCATTAAAAATTCTTTCAAAATTATATATATGTAGAAGGAAAAGGAACTGGAAATGAACAAAAAAGAAAAAAATATGGATAATGAGGCTAATTTATCCAGAAATGTAAAGTGGGACTACATCCTATTATTTAAAAATAAAAAAAGCAATTTACTTGCATAGGTTGAAATTAAAAGGGATTCTGTTTTTCCTGATAAAAATTATGGACAATAGTAATATCATACATAATAGTGATATATATGAATATAGCTACGTAGCCTGTGGTTACAACGGCATGAAGAAATGCAGGCAGAAGGCCGTCATCTCCATACTTAGAATAAATGGGAAAGGGCACTCTAGAATCCAAAAATCCAAAACAGCTGAGCCGAACCAGCGTTCCCACCTTGCGGCCTGCAGGGTAAAGTGTAAGGAATTGTTCTCAAATTGTCTGTCTGCCTAGATCAACCAATATCCATCACATTTACTTAAGCATTTTTATGATGGTTTAAACAAGAACCCTGAATACAGAGGACACCTCTTTATTCACCAGTGAATCCACATGAGCCAGGCCTTTGAAAAATTTGCCAATTATACCATTTGGCTAATTGGGAAAACAGTTATGTGTCATGTACATAATACTGTGTTATCCAAATGGCCTCAAATATACCCTAGGTAAAAAATAACCAAATAGATGACTTTGATATCATGCCATGTATTGTTCTGATTGAATGGCATCACAGACTGCCATGCTACCTTCAAATGAATGTGCCCACCTCAGTGAACATGAGAGCCACCATCAAATACACAAAAATAACAATAACTTCCATATATACTTTTTCATGTTAGGTATTTTACACATTGCATTTCTATTTCTAACAAGAGCTCATTAAGTTTCTGTTATTTAACAGTTTTACTGATGAGGAAATATGAGGAATTAATGAAATATTTCAAGTCAGACAACCAGTAAGTGGCTACGCTGGGACCCATACTCCCATACAGAGCTCTTCCATTCATTTCTTTGAAAAATTGCCAAACCGTAAGATCTGTGTATCATCAACTCAACATTCAAACCTTTAGTCATAATGAGAGAAAAAAAAAAAGCAAGTTTTCTAGATGTATTAAAAACAACTACAGCTTGCTATATCATAAAATGACTCAAAGATATGTATTACTGACCCGGTGACAGTTAGGAATACTGTGTTCAATTGGAGGAGGTTCTTAAATGAAGAGCTAATATTACTTCCCTAAGTGCTAGGCAGAGTCCTCTCTTTAAGAGTGGACATAAAAGCTCCTCGATGAATTATTAATTTCAATCTTGATTATTTATTGAGTGCTTAAAATATGCCAGGTGGTTTACATATATGACCTCACTTAACCCTCACAGCAGCCTTGCTAGGTAAGAATTATAAACCCCATTTTCACATGAGAGAACTAAGGCCCAGAGAGATTAATTGACTTCTCCAAGGACATAGTCTGGAAGTAGTTGAGTGGAACCTGAATACATTTCAGTTTAATTCTAAATCTGTAGTTTTCACCACTAGACTCTACTTCCAAATTTTAGAAAAAAAAAGGGGGGGATTTAAGCAATAAAAAAAAAATTTAAAGTTAAAATACACACAAAGAGAGAGAGAAAGAGGGAGAGAGAGAGTAATGACAGCAAGAGTTTGACAAACTGTGTCAGGATGTCAACAGATCCAATATTAACAAAGTCAATGAAGGTTGTAATATTGAAAATACCATGATAATTGAATTTGCAGAGATCACTGCACTGGGGAGGGAAAAATAAAAGGCAAGTGAGATTCAAGTGAGGAGTAAGAGAGGTAGAAAATTCAAGATGAAGTTAAAAGATAAAATATATTGGAAACATTTTCAAGCTTCTTCTTCAGGAAAAAGACAATTAAGAAATACATGATACCTCAGGGTGATATTTTGTGTTTCAGAGGAGGACGCAGTCACAATTCTCTTTGCTTGCCTCCCATCCCATGTGGCTTTGTTACCAAAGGAGAGCGGCTCACCTACATCCCCGCCATCTTGGTCATATGAATTTTTGTTTGTTTTTGTTTTTGTTTTTGGTTTTTGTTTTTAAAGCTGAGCCATCCTGCTACCTGTTGGCAGCTCAGCGGCAGCTCAGCTTGGGCCGGGCATTGAACCGCTGTTGCTCAGAGCTCAAACTCTTGAGCGAGCTCTTAACCAACTGAGCCACTCGGACGGCCCCCATATGAAGTTTTTTGTATGTCCCATAGTTCCTTGAGTAAATGTTTCTCTCTTACATTGGTTTCCAAGGGGTTCAGGTGGAGCAGACCCCAATCCCGGGGTTGAGGAACTGCCTATATAGAATCTTAGTAATTGGTTCAGGAATGGACATGTGACCTAATTCAGGCCAATAAGGTCAGCTCCAGGACATGTGACAAAACTACTGGGAATGTGCCTACTCAAAACCAATGATTGTGGGGTTGCTAATCTAGGAAGGTGAAGAGGAGAAGCCTGTTAACATTTTGTCACCATGTGTACTAAAGTGTACACTGAAGAAAACAGACCTCAGAGAGAAAGAAATAGGATTTTGAACCAAGTTCTTACCCTGATTTTTCAACTAAAAAATAACCTACACATTTATTTGAGGAAATACAGGACAGGATTTTGATCAGACAGATCTATGCCTAAAGTCAAGCTTCAAATTTTATAATTTATGTAACTTATGACCTTGGACAGGTTATTAAATTTCCTGTAGGTTTCCTATATTTTCAGAATATATATATTCTGAAAAATGCATATGGCAATATCTTTTCTTATGGAGATATTTTGACCATTAAATGAAATACAGTTTAAAAAGCACAGCAATTGGCATATAACATACTATGTATTTGATAAGGACCCGTTATTATAATTACTATAATTAAATTCAAAAACATTGTCCAGTGTCCAAGAATAATGTCCAATGTCATTAGTCTTATCTGAGGAAGCTGGGATGGGGGGAAATGTATAAAAGCTCAGTCCTTTAAGGCTGAGAGCAAGGGAAGGGATTATACATCGGTAGTAAAATTGTTATTCGGCTAAAATGTTTGAATGGAATTTGGGTTTTGAGTTTTAATGAGCTTATTCAGAAACACTATGCCATTAAATTAGAAAAAAAATAGTTCTCACACCAATAACATCAAAATGACTTCATGTATAATGGTATCCAAATATTTATGTCTTGGTAGTAGAAAGCAGTAGGCAAACACAGGAAGGACTTTGAAGAGGGGCAATAAAACTGATTAAGAGTCTCTAGATTGAAAGATCTAAGTGGGGTTTATTTTAGTAACAACTAGGTGGAGATGTGATAACTCCCCACGAGTATTTGGAGAATAAAGGATAAGTGCAGTTATTCATGCCTCTGTAACCCACAGGCAAAATTACTATAATAAACATATCCTCTGTCTACTGCCCATCAGATAGTTTTCATCTCAGTCTGAAAAGCACCAAGCCAGCCAAATGGCACCTTCTTCACAGACCCCTGGAGACTAGGAAATGCTGGTTCAGTGCTGGAGGTGAGGGTCTCACTCAGCAGGCATCCCCCTGTGGAGTGAGGAGGGAGATGGGAACAGAGAAATTCCCAAGCCCCATTTCCTCCTTGAAGTGGTGATGCTCTAAGGGGCGAGGTCAATCCCAGAGGTGCTTCAGGGTTTCAAAATGCGTTTGCATTGAATCCTAGTGTTTGGCCCAAAGAACTATGGAAGCCCTCTTAGCTTGCTATGGATACTGCCAGGGCTGGGTCAGGCCTGGACTGAGTCTCTAAGGGTGTGGGGAAAAAGGACCACCATTTTCACAGCCAGTGTGTGCACTTCCTCCAGAGGATTCAATTCTCTTTAACATTTTTCTTCTTTGGTGTTTATTGTTTGTTTTTAAACACATTTTAATGCAACACTCTCAGGATATATAAATGTGCTTCACGGGTATAGACTCACAGAGAAATATAATGTTTTGACATCTCAAGTTTAGTCACACACCTTAAAGTGCATACGTAAAACACACTCCAATATTGTGACTTTGTATAAGTGCTGCCAGATAGTCAAGTAAAAATAGATAAAAGTATATCCAATTAGTCAGCTGTTCTGGATTTCCTGAATGTTTTAGATCCTAAAGACAGATAAGTGCATAATTTATAATGTTCATAAAATATTTTTATGAGTTAGGTATATACGGCCCAACCCAGACCTACCTTCCCATGGACACCTGCTGACGGACGAGTGCCCAGCCCAGCGCCCCCATGAGGGACTGTGTTTGCTCAAAGGAGGTCCCTTTCAATAATCAGCACAAAGACTCTGGAGTAAGTGGCCTAATCCAAAACATTGTTTTTCATGCTGTTACCAGGGGTAGTTATAAGCCAAGGCACGCACAGGATTAAAATGGACCTAGGCAGCAGATAAAATTGTTGCCTTCTCAGATGTCTACTGAAGTAGGATTCTTTCAGCACTCTTCCTGACCACACAAAGGGCAGTGCCAGCAAGAGTGCTCTGACAGGCACAGAGAGAAATTCAGTTTCCTTGGTTTGCCATTGACCGCCTGCCAAGTAGAGAAGCTGGACTTCTGCCACCGTATTTCATACCTTGATGGTGTATTCTAGACAATTGCTAAAAACCACACTTTCAAGGTAAGCTAGTAAATTGTGGCTACTCAATAAACATTAAACCACAACAACAATTTGGTGTTAAGTCAATTTAGTCGATGTTTCTTGAAAGAAAGGCAGTCGTCACTGTTGAAAAAATATGATCTAATTTTGGCTACTGTGGCTTTGCTTTAAAATAATTTAACTCGCTATTCATCTCATTACAAAATAGTTATGATATCCATTAATAGTTGTAGTTACAATCCATGTGCCAGGAGGATTTTAAAATTAATTTGAATGGAGCACTAAGGAAAGGACTCTAATTTACAAAAACACCTGCCTTGGGTGGGTGCTACTCTATTTTCCCATCACCTTCCCAACTGGGCATCGGCATTTCTTTCCTAGTCCAGGGGTAGCCCTCCTGCAACCAGGAGGTGTATTATTTTAATACTCATTTAATTTTTGATCCTTCTACTTCTAACTACCAGTAGGGGGCCAATTAGCACTGATTGCAATCATTATTTTGCATAATGGACACCTGTCACCTATGAACCCGAATGAGATTACTAACCTAATTCCATGTGGGTCACCATGTAGTAATGACTACTAGTTATAATTAGCAGAGACTGCATTCCTCTTCCCCGGCCCCACCCTCTTCCCCCTTCCCAATCACCATTATCGTCTGTGTATATGTATGTAATGGTGATACCACTTTGGAAAGGAGAAATCGTGAACATAAAGATTTCCATGATTATTTTTGGAAAAGAGCCTCATTTTATTGGATTCTTTCTACAGTATAGAGTAAACATGGAATGTGGAATATATTTTAATTGCCGTGATGTAAATGAGACTTTGGGGTCATGTTACAGAGTGTTAACTGAAAGATCCAGCTATGACTTGAGCATGCCTGCAGGCCTTTTAAATTGTTATGGGAAATTGCAGCATTCAATTGAGTAGTTTCAACACTGCGCTCCCCTAAGGCTTATTACAGATTGGCAACATGATGCCAATTTCAACTAATGTACATAATGCTTTTTTCCTCTCATACTTTATCTACACAACCTTTCTAGTATGTACAACTTGAAAACCATGAAACACTATGCAGATGAAGAGCCACATAATTGAGGCAATTTCCCATTATGTTGTTGGCAGAAGTCCTCAGGTACGACATAACTTCATTCAGATGGGGTTCAGAAAAGCATGAGCATCAAAATATTGGTCCAGTAATAATGGCTAGAAATGCATAGAACACGCCCTAATTATGACAATTAAATTTCCCATTAAAATATTTACTTAGAAACTCTCCATGAGAAATGCCTCCAGATAACTCAATTCAAGAAAGATTCAAGGAGCAAATATCTAGAAAATTAACTTATGATAATAAGATACTTATAAAATGTATTCGAATGTATAAACATTTTCCTACATGCTTTGATTGTAAGTTGGCTGTGAAAACCGGGTTTCTTAAGTATGAACCACTAAAAACAGAAAAAAATGTCTCCGATGTAAGTACGGCTTACTGTCACATCAGGGGTGAATGAAGGGGAACCTCTTGCTTCACTTGGGTATGTGGAGTACAGGTCTATGTAACTTGTGGTGCGAAAGGGGATAAGATAAGCCAGTCCCCACGGCTTGACTATAGATTGAGCCTGACGTGGTCAGACCCTCCTCATAAGATACATCAGAGTGGACAGTGCAGATCCTTCACAGAGGGAGTGACAGAGATGCCCAAAGTTGTTGCTGGTTCTGCCTTAGCCATCCCCCACATGTCCCGGATCAGACCCACTTTGGTCAGATCTCAGATCTGCAGAACCTAGGGTGTTAATAACAGTGTCATCAGAGCGCCTTTCCCTCTTCCTGTTCCTAAACTGCAGACCATCTAGGATAGCACCACTTGCTTTGAAGCCCTACAACAAAAGGCATGGAATAGGCTCCTGCAAAGTAAGCACCGCTCGTCAATCAAGCTGGCTTTGGGTATTTCTACCAGGTTTGGATATTTACTACTCTGATGGGCATTATACTTCCATCTGAGGTCAAGGCAGAAAAAGAGGGGCTTTGCAGAAGCAAAGGGGTGTAAGCAGGGAACAGAACTGGTGAACAGATCTGAAGTACCTGGTTAAAAAACTGTAGTAAAAGAGGATGAATTATGGCTACCATGTCTGTAAACTGACTGCCATCAAGATACAGATTTTGAATAATAAAACTCTCATATGTCTGTGGTGACTCATTGAAAGAATGCTTTATCGGTCTGATCACACCTAATTTTCTAGCTCTAGCAAATTCTCCACCACAGTTCATGGGATATTTGAAATACTAAACATTTTGATGGCACGTTAAAAGAAACAAAAGACTCAAAACAACATTGAAAAGTCATCCACAGTTATAATGTGATTATTTCTGCTCTAAATCAATGCCTTACAGTGTCACTAAAGGAATAAGAGCAGTTCAGTTAATCACACTCTTCACTCCCTGGCCCTTCAGGACCTGGTGTGTGTAAACAATCTGTTGTGTTTTGAGTAGAGCTGTTTATGGCCCTGGCCATTTCCTCTCCATCCTTTCAGGGCAGCACGCTCACATCGTTCAGTAAAAATGTAATAATTCCTGAAACTGGCCCGGCAACGTGGTGCTCAGTGCTAGCCACGCGCACCATGTTCGCAAACAGCACAGTTCAGCTTTCTGGACACTAGACCCAACCAACCTGCATCTTCGTGGTATGTGCATGTGCGCGCGCGCGCGCGCACACACACACACACACACACACACACACACACACACACACACACAGAAGCTTGACAAACTGAACTCAATTTGCCAGCAGCCCTTATTCATGGGCAGCACTAAACAAGCCAAGGCACAGTGGCTGAAAACTACTGCAGGATGATAATAGGTCCATATAACCCCACAAGTTCACTAGCCTGTGTCCATGCACGCCCGTTTTAAGCTGTTGTTCCTGTTTCAGATCAAACACTGTTTTGGCTAGGACAGCTCAGAAGCGGAAATGCACTGACGGTGACTGAAGATTTCCTGTGCTATCATTTTCTAGTCAACTACTCCACACACTTGTCTACTTCAACATTCACAATCACCCCACCCGAAAACCCCCTCTGATGTTACTCACCTTTGTGTCTTGCACATAGTAGGTCTTTCAACAATCAATAATGTTTCCTGATTTACGTGAACTTTGGCGTCCCAAAAAAAGCCAAATGAGACAATATAGCTGACTTTAATAGAAACATAAATTACCTTGGAAGAGATAATATAATATTGTCTTCAGGGCACCTCTCATTTGCCACTACTAGATTTAGTTCATTTGCTTGCGTGTGGCTTTTTTTTTCCCCCCAGTATCCCCTATAGTCTTCATACTCTATTTCAAATTTTCCTTTTATATATAATAATAGGAATGTGATCTAGCAAGGAAGCTATTATAACAAAATCATGCTATAATGTTCATATGTTTTCATGACTCTTTTTATGGTAAATTTTATATCTGGAAAAATAATAACCATGCAGAATATTCTCATTATAATCATGCAATATGAAAACAAAAGGAGAAATCTTCAAATTAAAGTTAGATCATTAAAAGTTACAATAAAACAATTAACCTGAGGATTCTACAGCCCTGAGATGCCTAAAAAGTTGCTGGATAGAGACTAAAGAAGTTTAACGTACATAGCTAAAATTTATTGAGCACTCACTAAATGTTCACTTTTCATGCATTATCTCATTTAATTTCTACAACAGACCGATGAGGTTGGTTCTGTTATTAATCCTCTTTTATAGATAAGGAAACCTAGAATCAGGGAAATTGAACAACTTACTCAAGGTCACACAGCGGCTAAGTAGCATAGCTAAGGCTCAAACCCCAATATGATCCGTATGACATAAAAAAATCTGTGCATTGGACCATGACACTATGATGACTGTCAGGGCAGGTACATGCAGTCACATTAGGGAAAATAAAATGGTGGATAATATCAACTCTCCTTTTACTGTGAAAGCTTTTAAGGCAAAGACAATCATCTGTGGAAGTAATGGAAATATTACTCTTATGTCATAATAGTGTTCAGTGGGGTTTTGGTGAAATCCTGACATCTGATCGTGCCCGGTGGAGCAGTCAGTCTGTGGTGTGTCCCAGCACAGTAACCAATGTGTGAAATGACAGACAGAGTTGGAAAGGCCAGTGCACAAACATTAGAGCTGGTGCAAATAATTTCAGCTATTAATTGCCACACTACATAGTGATGAAAAGTACATATACTAATTTCAAAAACTATGTTTGAATGAAAAACAAATTCTACCCCGGGGTTTAAGGCATAGTTTATGAGAGAAGCAGGTTTCAGGAGCGAAATTAAGATAGGTTCCCATCCTCGAGAATGCCGCAATTCACATAACTAATCACCCATAAAACCTATTACAAACAAACACTAAGAAAAACTCAAAAAGCATATAAGAGTGATGAAATTTCCACCTCAATGACTGATAAAGTGAGATGTATCAAAAATCAACTGAGCTGGAAAAATGACACACTGTGAAGAGGTGCTTAGGATGATATGTGGTCAGGATCTTCCATTAGTCAAAGTGATGACTCTCAATACATGGATATTTCAGGTCCTCATACGTGGAAGTTTAGTTCTTAATGACAGAAGTCTGTCTTCTCACATAGAAATTAGAAAGAATGCTTCCAAAGCCGGAACTCACAAGGAAAGATGACATCGGATGAATGGCTCTCCATACCAACCTTAAGAAAGCCATGCTATTCTTCCATTTTAGAATTCAATGAAATACAAATTTATCACATGTTCTTTAAATATTGTTTTCAGAACTAGTTTCTTGCCTTCAAGTTTTATATCTTCTACCATTACTTTGGTTCAACCATAATTAATGATGTTTCTATTTAACTTTTTTTTAAAAAAAGCATAATGTTTTGTTAATGGAAGAATATAGCAGGGGGGAAAAGTACCTAGCTGTCAGAGATTACCAAATATCCTATGCTATTGACCTTACTTTTAAAGCAGTTACAACGTGAACTCGCAGCAAAGCAGAGCTGCCTTCTGAATAGTGGTGAGTGCTTAATACAAGTTTGCTGAATAAATATGTGACTGAGAGAATGACCCCACAAAGAATGACCCACAGGGAACGACCACTTTCATGTCCAGATCATAGAAACATCTTTCATATGACCTTCACCTTCCATAAGCATCAACATAAAACTAAAATGCTGACTCCTCTTTTACAAAGGAAAGAGTATTCAAATCACACACACGAATGAAAAATGCTAGGGGCAGGGCATTAAAATGAAAAAAGGCCAAGGGAAACAGTCTGTGGAAGAATTCTAAGGAAGACTCCTTTTTGGTTTTTTCTTTAGATGGACTGTCTTCGTTACTAAATTTTTGGCAAAATAATCCCTTTTCCAGCAAAATAAATTAAAAAATCTAGACAGTCTAAGATACTTGGCTAGTAGAGTTGATAAAACGATGTACTGGCCTTTCAAAGAAAATATATCATTTAAGTGAGTTTTTTTTAGGCCCGCCTTCTTTTTCTGTATACTGTAGGCCAAAAGCACATTAATGGGCACTGAGGAAGCACAGTGATTGGAAGCTAACCCTGATGCAGAACTGTCCTGACTGCCTGTTTCTCCTTCTCAGGATAGACCTAACCACATTCTGCCTTTAGAGTCACACTTATTCCCCTTGTTGCAGTGCAGCCAGGTTGTCAGAGAAAAGGCAAACTGCATTTTATGGCTGTATATGCTCGACTTCCTCTTCTCAGTGTATCCATTCTGTCACTTCAAAAGAAGCATCATTAAAAAAAACAAAAAAAAACAAAAAAAAAAACTATGTCATCTGCAAAAGATCAGTAGTGTGTTCTATTGTAGGTAGTGTCACAAGGGGCTCCTGTCCTCTGATGCTTCCAGGAGTGGGAATTTTCAAGATGTTCTTAAATGTACAGTTCGTTTTCATTTCATTGATTATTCATGAGTTAAAAATAATTAAAGAAAAAAATCTGAAATTGACAGTAATATTTTTCTTGCTAACCTCAATTAACTTCAGCCTCTCTTCTAAATCTCATCATACTACCTGTCAAAACTAAATGGGGGTATATGAAAGCTAGTAATATAGGGAGAAATATATTATTTTGACAGATATTACTTTAAAAATACAAAGTATTTCATACAGACAAAGCTCCAATAAATTCAATATTTGGTTGTATTATTAAGTAGAGGAAGGAAGAAATTGGGGGTGGGGAGCCCATAGAGAGGTGATGGAACGGTGTAAGCCTTAGTTGTACATAATAGACCCTACCCGATTGAAAAGGCCCTGCCAAAGTGAAGGGACTTTTTTTTTTTTAATATGAAAGCCAAAGAAAATATGGGAAACAGTGAAAAGAAACACGTATGTAGCTTATTAATCATCCTCACTACTGAGGTTTAATACGCACAAGATGCAGTCCTCTTCGTTTTTCTTTTAAATGTATATTTTATTTTTCTTCATACGGGATAGCTTTATAATTCAAAAGAAACAGAGGACTAATAAATAAAAGGAATCCTTTTTTTTTTTTCTTTCGAAAAACATAGTTAGGCTGGAAATGCCAGGCTAAGGGAGATCAAAGGTCATTTCAGCACAAACTGAAGTCAATTATTTTGGAATCCATCATTAAATTGAATTGTTCATGAAATGGAGAGTCTGTCATCATGTTTGTATCCTTTTTGAAAATTTCACTGTTTTGCAAAAGTCTAGGGAGAGCTTGCGGATTGCAGAGAAGCCTCAGCTTTCCAACTGTCATGTTTGCAAAATGGAAGCTCGAGAAATCATGCTTGGCAAATACACCAAACCAGTTACAGAATTCTATAGCTGAGAAAGTAAAATATAAAGACTCTCTTTTGGTATGCACTCACATGGCACCTCAACTAAAAAGTATAAAATTAATATGATATACCTATGTATGTAGTAGCAAATGTAAGACAGGAGAAAATTTAGCTCAACTTAATTAGAGTTCATCCTCAGCTCCCATCTCTAAGAGCAAAGGTAGGCATAAGCCATCATTATTGTGTCCATTTCACTGTAGATGCTAAAATTCTCAAGGTGTGTAATTACACTGTCAGGTCTGTGACCTGGTAATAAGTACCCAACACCTCGATGTCTTTATTTGTTAAAATGTGGGTCATCAGATCCATAATTCAAAATACAGAACAGATCAAGTCAAGGTAATTTCTCTCTGCTTTTCAACCACATGGACCTAGAAATCACTTGTCACTGGCTTCCTCCCTCCTTTGCTTCCTCCCTTTCTTCAGAAAGGAAAGAAACTATTTTGGTAAACAACGGCCTACTTGAATACAGCATGTCTTCCACTGGGTCCATATCAAAACAGGGTAAAATCACCCTGTTTGTAGTGTAATAGGAGGCACAGCCTAATAACACACTGGAACCTGGCTTTTTTACAACCCTCCCTGCCACCCCACTATCCTTTGCATCCTCAGTCATCAGTCATTTTTCAGTCATGTGACCACAGCAGGTAACTTAATTTACTTGTCTCTTCTCTAAAATGAGGGATAATAACATCTTGCCTTCCTGGAAGTAAAGGGTTGGTTTAAATTATCCCGAGGTTCCCGCTAACTCTAACATCTATAATTTAGAGATTTCTCAAAGGCAGTGAGTGTTTGTTCCTAATTTCTATGACCTTGATACGCAGTAAAATGTCAGCCTTCCTGCGGAACATGAGCAAAGATAAGCAGCATTATGTGCCATCATCTGTTTTCCCTTTAAAAATTGTGTTATTGGTTCTTTATCTCACACTCCAAAATAAATTAATTTCAAACCTGCATTCTTTATAGTAACACAGGCTCCCTTTTTTCCTTTTTCTTGCTTGTTCCGTATGGATTCCATGAAGCTGGAGAAAGTAAAGCTTTACTTGAGCATTTCAAATGGGGTCACTAAAGAAGACTCGGAATTTCAAATCCAGCTATACAAAGAGATGTACAAATGCCCTTGCTTGAATCATTTTTCATTTTTCAACAAATGGATGTTAATGACAAGGAGAAACTGGTTCAATTAAAAATTTGCCACAGATTATTAGATAATCTGGGGTTTTTAATGCCCCATTATTCTCTCATTCCTGAGTGAGCCCCAGCTAGTGGTTTCCAGCCACTCTTATCTGTCAGCTTCCTTTTTCGATCTCAGAAAGTCTACTCTGCAGCCAGCCAGTCCATCATCTCTTTCTTTAATATGCTCAAATTATTGGAGCTTTGTTTTCCCATCTTCACTATATTTCTTCCTTTCAAGTCTTTGATTCCCATATATGCCTTTCCACCTTGCTATTTAATTCCAGGATGCACTTTCCTGAACAATCTTTCAATCTCTCACTCTGAGGTCCATTTGCATTTCATGTTTTACTTAAACTTTCATTTCTGAGTACTATCAACTTCCTTATAACAACAGAGTAAAAGCTAACGTGTGAAAATGCACATCCTCGCTTAATGGAAAGAAGCGCCTCAACAGAAAAACATGTGATTTGGCAAAATGAACTCCACTTTAGGTGAGGTATCCAAACTAACAGCAGCTGAAATATCTGCATTTGAATAGAGAATCTACTGGACAGTTCCTCTTCCTCAGAAGTCTTGGAATGTCTCCCATGACATCACGGACACTTCTGAGGACTTTCTTGCTTGTTCATGTATTTATTCATTCAGCAACTATTTTTCAAGGACCCACTGTAGGCCAGACACTGTGCTAGGTAGTAGGCCTAGAATGGTGGCTAAAAGAGGTTCCCTGTTCTCATGGCGCTTTTAGTTCAGTGTGGGAAATAGACAAGCAAGTAAATAATTATAAATTGTGATAGGCACTATGAAAACCTCAGGTTACCAAAATGGAGACTAATGAGGTGAGCACGTACAGTAGAGGGGAAGATTCTCTGAAGGAGGTGATGGTTAATCTGAGACAGACAAATGAGAGGCGCCCTGTACACAGGCTGGGCGGAGGTGCATTGAGTGATGGAGGGGCCTGGGTAGGAGCCATGGCTCGGGCCCTGTGTGGGAGCCCCATGGGCCATGGAGCAGGAGGAGGCCAGAGAAAGTCCTTTCGTATGAGAGGCAAGAAGCAATAGCTGTAGAGGGGAGGAGCTGGGTCACTCCAGCTGCCATTGAGTCCCAGGCCTGGGACAGGGTAACTAAAGTTATGCTGGAATCTCGGACATTCACAATGACCTCCAGCCATCCTTGAGCCTTGCTGCCCTGAGTCCTGTGTTTTGCATTCCCTTTGCGCCACACAATAAACCACAATTAATGAGGCAATCTTACTCTATCTGGATTTGCCACCTAAAGAGCCCAAATGACACAAACAGGGAGCTTCAACAGTATGAGGAGCTATTATTGGCATATGGTTAATAGTCGATCTTGGGAATTCACATAGATGTATCCTGAAACAAAGCAGCTTGGTGGGGCTGGGACACTGAGGATCAAGGGATACTTTTAGTCTTTTTATCTAGGAGGTAATGAAGAGATGAGAATCCACAGGATGGCAAACTACCAGTTTCACCTTGTATTGTGGAAAGGAAGTCCCGGAAGAAAATAATCCATTCATTTAGAGGTACCATCTGTACTCCAAAGATCAACACAATTCAGAAGAAAAAATTATTAATCTATATCATCTGTATTACCTGAAAAATTGTGTAAATTCTTTAGATCATGATTGGGTCACACCATACAAAATTGCCAATATTCTACTGTTACTGATCTATGAAAATGGCAATGTCACATGGTTTGAGAAACAGTTATTCAATCAATGTAATAGCCAATCTCTGATAAACATGACTTGGTTTTTGGTTCTGACCCCAATTAAATTCTGTGAATTTGAGTTCTTCGCCAGGAGAGAGGAGAACAGAAAGGAATGAGGCATGAACTGACTGCCACCACACGCCATGGATGGTGCTGGGTGCTCACTATACACGACCTTATTTATGCCTCATAATATTACTGGCATTTTATAGCTAAGGCAGCTGAGAATCAAAGAGATTAACTATGCAGTATTGCATAAAATGGGAATGATAAGCGATCCCTTCTTCCTTACTTATGTATGTCCCCGATTTCTTCCCTCTGCTTTATTCTCTCTCCCTTCCAAATAAACGGAAGCTTTTATTTCCCAGGAGACTGTTCTATCAAAGTCAGAAAGAAACAAAGAAATACAGCACAGAAAATTAAGAACAAATTAGCATAAGCAATTTGCTTCTTAAAAAAATGAGATATTTTGTTTTAATCACAATGTTTTCAAGCAGTGTTTTTGGTAAAGAGTAAGATATCATAATCACAACAGAAATGTAAATATATAGACTTCTTGGGCACACAGTAATGCCAAAGACATTAACTGATCTAAAACAGAAGGTGTAGACTTGAACTCTAAGTCTATGCGAACTGAACCCTGGTGCCTCCTTCTCGTCTGACAAATCTACTACCTACAGACAGTCAGCATCCAGTAGATCAAGGATTTGGTAGATCAAGGATTGCTCTGATTATAAACCTCTCTGGTTCAGAAATTCCTTGCGTGATGCATAGCTTGCAGATAAACCAAAATAATCTTTAAGCTTCAAGTACAATTTTAAAAAAATATCCCTTAACTTATTTTGCATCTTTATCAAGAAAAATCAGCTTTGATCAAGATACTCTAGAAAAGCCTGCATATATTTAACAGTGAAACAAACATTTGTAGTAAAAGAAAATAGAATAGAATATCGATAACTTCTGAATAATTAAAAAATTTAGTGTATGAATGCATGACCCGAAATAGCATAAGAAGTATAGTCCTATTTTGCTTTTTCCCAGCTGGCCAGGTCTCCTACTTTAATTTTCAGGCCCTGACAGCTAAAATGTCCATGGTAAACAATTATGTCCTCCCTTGAGAATGCCTTGTCCAGATGTCATACTTACTTCTTCCACAAAGCAAAACGTAAAGATAAAAGCTCAAATAGCATATGAAATGAAAAATAATCGGATAAAATATTTAATCACAATTTTTACTGCATCACATTGTATTATTTGTTTTGCTTTGGCATGTAAGCTCTGCTTCTTGAAGCCTTGCTGTATTAATATTGCTGTGTTACTACAAGAGTGATGATCTGAAAATATAAGGGCTAAAAAAATACACACCTCACTTGCTTCCATTTGTATTCCTGAATGAATACTGTAACACGATGCCTTATATCATCAATAATACACATTACTTTTTCTTATCCTTCCAGGAAAGTTAATTAATTTAAATATTACAGGAATGTATGTAAAATTAGTTAGCATTCGCATAAAATAATTCTCTTAATCCATCACTCAAAATAAAATGGAAAATGCCAATTTTTTGTTAATAATATCAAACCGTAGCCTCTGCCCCCATCTCACCTCAACATGTTAAGAATATGGGACCATTAAATGCATTTTTTTAAAAATCCAAAAAGAATGAATAAGCACAGCAAAATTATAGCAAAAATAATTGTTGCATCAAGAAAGGACTTTAACAAAATTATCAATAATGGACATATAAATTATGCTCGTCCATATTCTTATTTTCAGGAATTCTGAGTCATATCTTTAAAAGAGAATAGCCCATGCTTTTATTAGGTTGTGTCTCTACATGGGAATCCAGTGTTTTTTTGGGAAATGATAATAACATTTGGCAATCTTGGTAAATGCAGGGCAGTGGTCAGTAACAGAGCGAGCTTTTGGGTTGGCTTCCCAGAGCATTTCCTTAATTTGGATCTTGCTGGAATGTACTACTTCGCTTCTAGCTTGCGGGCACTGGGGAACAGACGGCCTTTATATCTCTTCACAGAGAGAGCCACAGTCAGACCACGGGGATTTTCAAAGCTGCCTCTAACCCAGACCCTTTTGCTTTGGTCAACTTCTGCCCCATGTCAATTCCCAGCTGGAATATAAATGCTTCTATCTTTCCCTGTGTAAAAAACCGAATCTGTTTAGGGATCAAAAATGAGGGTGAATAAAAAAACAGAGTGAATGTTGCATGTTTCAGGAAAGCCACTGTGGCTGCGGGTCTAGAAATCCTATAATGTTGCCTCTAAGAATCCTTAGACCTTTTCCACTTCAGGAGTCAAAGGCTGATTCTAAGAAAAGAAAGCACTTCACAACCATGACTGAAGTTTCACAGTATTAGTAGAAATCTTCTTAAATAATGACATTTAAAAAAAAAAAAAAACCCTGCTAACTGTCAAAGGCAGAGGGGGTGGTAATGTATTGGGTTGTCGGAAAAGTCACGACGCAGTTTTGCGATGAAAAACATAGAAAAAATACGTCATGACTTTTCCGACAACCCAGTAGATGGTGGGTATCTGACGCCAATACTTTTAACTCCTTGGTGGAGGAAATGCTTAGTTTAACTCAGGCCTGTGATGACCTAGGAAGCATGGAGCACAGGAAAGCTCCAAGTCCCCCAGATCTCCCCACACATTCTACTAATTGTTGAGGCATTTGGGTTAACAAGCTCCTCTTTTAAAATGTAAATGCTCCTGGGAGGGTTAAGCCTCATTCATACCTCAGTGCGAATTAGTTTAATTAGATAATCAGATCTAATTAATTGAGGGCTCAGGGAAAGAGAGTTTTGATTGAGGTGGGCCGAAGGGAGGAAAAATTTGGAAGGGACTCAGAGTGGGGGGCCTCTGAAGAACCAGAAGGTAGCGTAAGTACAGTGGGTTACAGGGTGTGGGGTACAGAAAGGGACGTGCAGCGGGGCAAGGCAAACTTTGTCTCCTGTTCTGTTTTGTCCAGGGTGTTCGGGCACCAGCACACCACTGCAAAGCACTATTCTTGCCTCTTGGTTAAAGGCCTCAGGATCCATTGGAAGCCTACAAGCCTCATCGTTCCCCAATTTGCACTCACTGGGTTTGGCCAACTTCCGTATCTGGAGAAGGGAAGGAAGAGTAGGAGAAGAAGAAAGGAAGAGAGAGGCGTCCTTCCCCCCTTTTTACTCTGAGTGGGTCCCATACTGTGGTCTCCAGGTATCCCCGGCTAGAAGATACATACCGCCCACCCAGCTCCTATAGTCACGTGTACTCTGATAACAGACCACTCTCCTTGCTGCTGCCGTTGTTTACCAAGTCTGCTTTGGCTGGAGAGTGCTGCTGAATCACCCTCAGTGGATCCCCCCACTTAAAGATGGTCACCACGGGGCAGTATAGTATAATGGTTAGCAGACCAGATTTACATCCTCATCATGGACTTTACTTACTGCGAGAGCCTAAGAAAATTACATTAGTTTAATGAACCCAGCTTCCTGATTGCAAAGTGCCCTGTCCCACCTCTGGGTGGGTCTCTGAATACGTTGTGCCCTGAGTTTGGAACACTTCATCTCACCTCTCCCCTTAGTTAACTCCTCTTCATCGCTCAGCTGAGATGGCCCTTCAATGGGAAACCTGGGAGCAACACCCCAGGCCCATCTGGGCCTCCAACGTCCACTGTAAGATCTTTAAGGGCTGAGAGCAAATCACCTGTGCATTATATCCCCCAAACCTAGCACATAGCAAGTGCTCGATGCCTATTTTCAGACAAAGAGAAAGAGAAAAGATCAAAGTACAAGCATTTACCCACAGGGCCAAGCACATCTGTGATCTCAAAGGAACTGGGACAAAAACTTGACTGCTGGAATCAATGGCTGATGTAGACACAATCCTTTTCTAATAATACAGATAACGGCTGCAGAACACTAACGTTTTGTAATACTGGAATACTATAACAAAAAATATTTTAGGAAAACATCTCCACTACTTGGCTGAATCCTAAGGGACCACAATCTAACTCTGTGGGACACACAGTTCTATTACCAAGATGTGCATTTTACATTTCTTAAAGGTGAATTTCACAAAGCAAATATTCCTGAGTGTGTGTAAGGGTGGAATTCTATGCACGAGGTTTCCACAACCACACGGGACCACTGTCCCTCTCAGAAATGGTTCCATGTTTTTGTCTTTCTATAAGCTTAACTTCAGGTATCAATATGCACACCTTCTAATAGCCTTACAGAAAATTTCTTACCAAAAAAATCTTCATAGCCTCATATTTTTCTCATTAAAAGAAACACAACCGTGCCAAATTATTCTTTAGCATTGTAGTTTGCTCCATAAACAACAGAAGGTACTCATATGGCAAAAACAGCATTTCATGAGCTGAAAAAGGAAAAGAGAAGCAGCTAAGTGTTTTGGGAAAAACTTTTTTATGGGCCCTTATCTGAGACGTCCAAGTTTTAATAAGATTACTAAGAAAATCATTCTAGGGAAGAATAAAATAAACATGACTCACAGAATATAATTAGTCTCCCCACCTCTTCTGAGCCCTATATAAACAGCCGAGTTTGCTACCAAAAGAGCTCCTGGAGAGAGCATTCCATGTGAACATGGCCTCTCAGGGCTGCCTCTGTGTGGTGGCATCTCAGTGTCCTGGGCTCGGCTTCTCCGTCTCTGGGTCTGTGTTCATTCATCCCATCCTCAAGAAGACACCATGATGAAGGAAGCATGTAAATTCTGAAGTCTGACTGGCCTGGCTTTCAACTGTGGTTCTGATGTGGGCAGCATCTTTGAGATTGCAACAACCCCATAAAATGGGGTTGTTGTTGGTGATAATGTTACTAAGTCTCGCAGTGGGCTGTGAGGATTAAATGAGGTAACAGGTGCAAGCATCCTGCACTGGGTCTGACATGCAGTCGACACTCTCACAACTCAAATCCATGTTTACTTCTAATTCTTCTCCCTTGTTTCCTATGATCTCTTGGCATGTAAGCTCTGTGCTGTTCTTTGTTCTCTCACAATGATTTGATATCCCAATATAAGCAGGCTCTTTCATGCTTTGTCTCCTGGCCTCAAAGTCACCTTTTAAGAGGCTCTAAAAAATAACCTAGAGTCAGGGACAAATGGTGTTCAGGTACGCACATGCTCACGCACACCTGTAGGGAGCCTGTCAGAGAGTTAGCCAGCATATGGGGGCATTCCTCAGAAGTCAGTGACCAAGTATTCACCTTTACATTACTTACTGGTCAGTCTAAGAGTCTGTGAAATGAACTCTTCATTTAAAAGCTTTTTTGGGACAGGATCCATTTTCCGGTCAAGATGGTGAAGTAGCTAAATGCTGTGCTTACTTCCTCTCACAACCACATCAAAATTACAACTAAACTACAGAATACTCATCACCAAGAATCGCTTGAAGTTTAGCTGAACCGAAGCCCTACAACTAAGGACAGACAGAGGAGCCACCTCGAGACTGGTAGTAAGGGCAGAGACACGGAGCGGGCTGGTCCCACACCTGCATGTGAACATTAAAAATTGGGAGGGATAGCTCAGTTGCATAAGTCCCCTTGGAAGAGTGAGCAGTCCCAGCCCCACACCTGGCTCCCCAGCCCAGGGTTCCAGTGCCAGGGAAAGAAGTCTCCATAACTTCTGGCTGGGAAAACCAGCGGAAGTTGTGGCTGAGTGAGACGGAGGGTGTCTGGAGTCCCAGGCGCTCCTCTTAAAGGGACCATGCATGGACTTGCTCGATGATGGACTCACTCACTCTGAGTTCCAGCACTGGGGCAGCAGCTCAAAAGGTACGAAGTTCTTAAGGGGAGGAATTGAATTGTCTGGCCTCATGGCAAGGGCTGGAAGTGCAGCCTTCTCCCAGATAGAAGTACTGGCAGAACCAATTGTTTCTTTGTTGAGCCTCCTCTCTCCTGGTGTGCAGACACAGACAGCTGCCATATCTATGTGTTCATCAACCTGGCGAACACTGTTTCTCCCTCCCGGTAATTCACTCAGACCCTGCCTTACCCAAGTTTTGGGCATACCCTGTTCCAGTGGCTTTTCCATAGAAACAGCTCAACTAGGCTCATACTGTGAACATTCCTAAAATCTCTCAAAGGTTCACAAAACCCAAACAAGCATCATCTGGCTTCCACACATTCTGTACCACTGGCTGAGCAGCCCTGAACCCAGCACTAGCAACAGGCAGCCTTGGTTCATGGCTTAAACTTTCAAGGCATCTCTAAGCCCAGTGCAGATGGCAGCCATCTGAAGATTGCTTTGTGGCTCATGCCAGGTGGCCCCGGGCAGGGCAGAGGCTGCAGCTGAACATTGCCTGCAGCAAGTCTCCTCCCAGGAGGCCCCGGGGCCGGCACGCCTGGCAGCCAGCTTCAGACTGTGCGGAACATCCTTGGCTGCCTCCAAGGACAGCACACCCAAAGAACAGACTGGGATGGGACCTTAGCCTTGCTAAAGTCAACCCTGCTCTGTAGGGTCAGCCTTTGCACAACAGCTCCTCCACTGTAGTCAACGACAGTTTCTCGCAACCAATTAGCCTGAGGGTCAATCTCTCCCACTGATGTGCAAACAGCAACCAAGACTCAACTACAACAGAAGGGCACATGCAGCCCACACAAGGGACACACCTGAAGCACCAAGCTCTGGTGACCATGGAGGCTGCTTCACTAAGCCCCACAGGCCACCTACCACATAAGGCCACTCTACTAAGACCTGGAGGCATAGCAACTCTACATAGAAACAAACACAGCGAGGCAGTCAAAATGGGGAGGCAAAGAAACACCCCAAATAAAAGAACACATTTCCAGAAAAAGAACTAAACAAAATGGAGACAGGCAATCTACCAGACACAGCGTTCCAAACACTGACTGTAAGGATACTCAATGATCTCAGGGAGAATTTCAATAAAGAGCTAGGAAACATAAAAATGGAGATAGAGGATATAAAAAAGAACCAGTCAGAAATAAAATCTACAATAACTGAAATGAATGATACATTAAAGGAAATCAACAGTAGATTAGATGAAGCAAAGGATCAAATCAGCAATTTACAGGATAAAGTAGTAGAAAATACCAAAACAGAAGAGCAAAAAGAAAGAAAAAAGAATCCAAAACTATGAGGAGAGTTTATAGGGCCTCTGGGACAACAAAAAGTGTACAAACATGCACATGATAGGGGTACCAGAAGGAGATGAGAGAGAGCAAGGAATTCAAAACCATTTGAAGAAATAATGCAGGAAAACTGCCCTAACCTGGCAAAGAAATAGGCATAAAAGCCCAGGAACTGCAGAGAGTCCAAAATGAGATGAAGTCAAACAGGCCCACACCAAAACACATTATAATTAAAATGCCAAAGGTTAAAGACAAAGAGACAATCTTAAAAGCAGCAAGAGAAAAACAGTTAGTTACCTACAAGAAAGCTCCCTTAAGACTGTCTTCTCAACAGAAACTTTTCAAGCCAGAAGGGGTTTGCATGAAATAGTTAAATGATGAAAAGCAAGGACCTGCAACCAACTATGTATGCTACCCAGCAAGGCTATCATTTAAAATCGAAGGACAGATTAAGAGCTTCCTAGACAAGAAGAAAGCTAAAGGAGTTCATCACCACCAAACCAGTATTACAATAAATGTTAAAGAGACTTCTTTAAGAAGAAAAAAAAAGATAAATAATAAAAAATAAAATAACTAAACACCTATCAAGAATTACTTTAAATGTGAATGGATTAAATGCTCAATGAAAAGAAACAGGTGGCTAAATGGATAATAAAACACGACCCTTACACACGCTGCCTACAAGAGACTCACATCAGATCAAAAGACACACAAAGAGTGAAGTAAAGGAATGGAAAAAGACATTACATAAAAATGAAAACTAAAAAAAAGTTCTTCATCAGGCAAAATAGGCTTTTAAACAAAAGCTATAACAAGAGACAAAGAAAGACCCAGTAATCCCACTTATGGGTATTTATCTGAAGAAACCTAAAACACTACTTCAAGGGGATGTTCATTGCAGCATTGTTTGAAATGGCCAAGATGTGGAGGCAGCCTGGGTGTCCTTCAATGAAAGAATGAATAAAGAGAAGATGGTACATATATACAATGGAATATTGCTTGGCTATGGAAGGGAATGGGTTCTTGCCATCTACAGCTGCATGAATTAACCTGGAGGGTATTGTGCTGAGTGGAGTGTCAGACAGAGAAAGACAGATGCAATGTGATTTTGCTTATATGTGGAATTTAAAGAACAAAACAAACAAACAAAACAGAAACAAACTGATAGATACAGAGAACATTTTGATGCTTGCCAGATGGGAGGGGGTTTGGGAGTGGGTGAAAAAGAAGAAGGGGTTAAGAAGTACAAACCAGTTGTTACATGCAGTCATGGAATATAGTTAATAATATTGTAATATCTATATATAGTGTCAGATGGATACTAGATTCATCGCCGTAATAGGCGGGAGGGTATTGAGGGGCAGGGTCAAAAAGGCAAAGGGATTAAGAAGTACAAATTGGTAAGTACAAAATAGTCATGGGGATGTAAAGTAAAGCATAGGGTATATAGTGAATAATATGGTAATAACTATATATATTGACAGGCTGGTACTAGAGTAGTCAGGGGGATCACTTCTTAAATATATAAATGTCTAGCCACTATACTGTACACCTAAAATTAATATAAACAATGTTGAATGTCAACAGTAATTGAAAAATTTTAAAGTGGGGGAGGTGAAGGAGAATAAGAGTTTCAAAGTTCCAGGTATAAAACAAATAAGTCATAGGGATGTAATGTACAGAATAGGGAATCTAGTCAATAATATTGTGGTAGCATGGTACAGTATCAGATGATTGCTGGACTTATGATGATCACTTCTTTATGTATATCAATGTTGAATAACACTTGTGTACACCTGAAACTAGTACAATATTGTATGTTAGTTGTATTTTAATAAAAATCTTTTTTAAAAGCTCTTTTGGATTTAAAACTAGAAAAAAATTCCCATGTTTAGTTTGGCTTGATAACCACATTGCTTCTCATAGTGGTTCTGGGGATTCTAGAGAAAAATTAGTGGCAGAATTGTCCCAAGGATGTAAAATATTTAAGCAATTGCCCAACGTTTCTGGATTCAGAGACTGGGCTTTGCTGTTGGAACCAGGTTTCTGGAGCTGCCATGGGAATGAAGTAGGGAATGGCCCAGCATTCATTCATTCATTCATTCATTCATTCAGTTAACAAGCACTCATTGCACACTTACCAGATGCCAGGCCCTGTGCTTAGAGCTGGGGATACACAGATGAATACGACACTGTACCTACTGTTTAGTTCACAGTCGATTTAGGGAGATAAAGAAGTAACATCAGTTAAAATACAGAGTGAGTAGCTCCGATGGGGAGTAACACCTACACCCCAGATCAGGGATCCCAGGTATAAGAGTCTGATAGGCCAACTGGCAGCAGAAGAGCTGAGGTGAGGTACCCAGGAATAGTTCAAGCCAAAATGGATTTCCCATGTCAGGAGGCCATGCTGTGGGAGGCCCAGCAAACCCTGGGCAAGTTTTCCCCGAAGACACACCAGCCACAGATTCTCAAGTGTCACATGCTATTATCAAGAGAAAACAAAACCCACCCAAGATGATTGGAATTTTACCCATTACAGGAAAAGCCAGGAGAGAAAAATCGGAATTTTCTAAAACTTAATCCCTACAAATTAGTATCTGTTGGGAGCCGTCTCACAGTACTGAGACTCGAGGTTGACTGCAGGTAGAGAATGGCAGGTGGCTAAAGACCCCCAAGTTCTGTGTGCTGAGAAAAAGACTGTAAAGCTGCTTGTTAGCTGAACAGCAAAAAAGGGAACTGCTAAAATCAGTAACCCAACAATGCCCAGCTCATCTCCTGTGCCACTGGAAAAGCAGAAGTTCCAAACCACAACCACCAGACCCTCAGATGTCACTGTCTATGGACTTATGAACTTTTGGGACTTTTCCATCATGGACTTGCTGACAGTTGCTATTTGCCTCAGTTTCACTTTACTTACAATATATTATTAGTCTATGCTATGTAATCATGTAACTTGTTGCCAAGACATTATCTCACCTCCAAACTCCTAAGTCAGGAACATTGGTTCCTCTTTCCCCAAAAACCCCCTACCAAAACCCCTATGCTTAGATAAGATTTATTCCTAGTAAAAGAGGAACTTGCTTTCTATATAAGCAATATGCCTTTTAATAAAGCTTGTCATTGGCTGCCATCAGCAGTCAGTGAACCTCCTAATCCCAACTTGGGTGTCTATGCCATTCTATCTTTTCTCATTTCCTCGCGCGGATTAATCCTGCTCAGGAACCGTTCGGTGGGTTCCTGGCCTGATCATCCAGCGGCCCCGGCTACTGGATTTTTTCAAGTCTTGACTTTTAAAAGTAATTCTGATGTTAAATTTTAATTCTATATACAGGCATCACACTGTTCTTTAGATGTGTCATGGAAATTTCAATACGCTATCAATATTATTATGATTTTTTGAGAGAGAAATGTAAATATTTTTCCGTTTGGAAAAAAAAATCCAAAATGAACTATAAAGGAACTTCTAAAAAAAGACCACTTAAAGTCATAAAGTTAAAAACCCATGCTAACCTTGAAAATAATCAAAACTTAACATAATAACTAGTTTTAAATAAAGGCTATCTCCATAAATCCCATATAAGTGAGTAAAAAATTATAAAAGCAAACCGGTTTTTATCTGAAATTGCTAAAAATATAAAATGCTACATGACTATTATTTTAGAAATTTAATTTAAAAAGTTGCAATCAATAACTATGTGGAGAATACTTTCTTTTAGGCCTAAAATCTTCTTCAGCCTGTTATTAATAAGATAAGATTATTTATATAAAATGCACAGGCCCCCAGAGTTCAGAGGTTTTGGGATGTCACATGGGGAACTGACTCCCTAGACAATTACTTGCTGAAACAGCAAATCCTCTCCCTAGAGTGTCTTTGTTCCTTTACTCTGCACTTCCAAAAATTTACGCTAAATATTAACTTGTGCCTTGTTGACCCAAATTTCCAAAGAGGTATCAAACAGAGGAAAAGATTCTTCATGGGGTCCACAGCACCCAAATTTCCAAAGATGGCTTTAAGGAAACATGCCTTTGATGTTTAATAGAATCAGACATTTGGACTAAAACAGTGCTGTCTCTCTCTACTATTGCCGCCACTACTGCTAACAATTATAAGCTTTCAGTGCTCTGAATAATTCACAATCTCATCTGTTCTACTCAGTGTAAAGACAATGTTGAGAGTACAAGGTCACTTTTTTTCTCTTCCCAACTACTGACTTTTCCAAGCCGACACCAGTCTGATTGCATGATCCACCTAGTGTTTGACACGCTTCCCCTGACAGCTTCTGAGCAGCCGTTAGTCTATTTAGCTTAGGGTATGAAAAATAATAAGGGTGCAATGGAGTGTCAGATTTCTTCCACAGTCATAAACACAGGTTCAGCGTTTTCCTCTTCATTTTACCTCAATACACTTAAAACCCCATAGCAGAACCTTTTATTGTAATGTTGACCGATGTCAATCTGCAAATACATATAAAATAGCAGACTGCCTGGACAACAATGGTATTTTCCATATAACACACAGTTTTTAAAAATCAAAATTATAATAAGCTGTTTATAAGAGATTAACACCTGTGAATGTG
Source organism: Hipposideros armiger (assembly GCF_001890085.2). NCBI lineage: Eukaryota > Metazoa > Chordata > Mammalia > Chiroptera > Hipposideridae > Hipposideros > Hipposideros armiger. Next base: position 598,310 of record NW_017731639.1, read on the forward strand.
CCCCCCCGGGGGTCATCTGGAAAACCTTGCAAATTTAAGAGTCATGCAGCGTATAATCTTGGAGTAGAAAGGAAAGTGGCAAGCTGGCAATGCTCAAATTTCATTCATTCATTTTCATCTGAAAGTGATACCAGTAAGAAGAGAGAGGCAAGTGCTTGTAACCCTGTAATCCAACTCCAGCCTTAAGAGTTCAATTATATTTTTTACTTTAATTAAACTTTCTCATGTCTTACAAATTCAGACTTGGTAAAGAGAAAATTTTTAAAGTTCTTAAAAAAGTAAAAACAATATAATAAATGCTCTAGGCAGAGAAACTATACTACAAAGTCATGTTGAGGTAATGCACATAGCTCACTTCAAGGCTGCAGTTCCACCAACTCTGTCAAAATATTTGCATTCTGAGAATTCTTTGGGTTAATATTTTTTATGCTTCTTAAAGACAATTCCTCAGTGTTCTTTTTTATTATGAAAAATTTTCCAACATACTCAAAAACAGAAAAAATACAGCAAACCCCATATTCCCATCACCTATATGCAAATGTTATCTTCCCAGTTTCTATTTTTCTGAGGTACATTTTTTGCCTTTATTTATTTTTGCTTTTTTTTTTTTTTCAATTACAGTTGCCATTCAATATTATTTTATATTCGTTTTAGGTGTCAGCAAAGTGGTAAGATATTTATATAATTTATGAAGTGATACCAACAATAAGCCTAGTACCCAACTGGCACCATACATGGCTATTACAATATTATTGACTATAATCCTTATGCTGAACTTTACATCCCTGTGACTATTTTGTAACTGCCAATTTGTACTTCTTAATCCCTTCCCCTTTTTCACCCTGATCCCCAAACCTTCCCATCTGGCAACCATCAGTTTGTTCTCTGTATTTATGAGTATTAAAAGCAAATCTCAGATATCTTTTCCTTTCACCACATACACCTCAGTATCAAAGCATTCATTCATTTTTTTCTTCCTTCTTGTTTTAATTTAGGAGAACCCAAATTGGCGAACGCAATTTTTTATTCCAAATCCTCTTGGACCCAGGAGGAAACTCTCCAGATGAATTTTAATACTCCATCTTTACATATATATCTCTATCCTGGAAATTCTACTGAGAATTAAGGATGACCTGATAATGGCTTACCACATCTAAATTAGTCCAGAAAAGTATGTTCATATAGCACAAACTTCACTGTTTTAATGTCATCTGACTTGAGACCATGCTAAATGAATAAAGCGGGTCATTCAAAACAACATAACAATGACAAATAATTGCAACAAAGCAAGGTGCATATGATATGGGGGGAAAGCTCTCCTTTTTAACCACCATCTTAAATTCATTCAATTTAATATGTAAAATGCAGATCAAATAGATGTGCTTTATTTATATTATTTATATTTTTTGCAAGAATGGATATGTGAAATCATTATACAATTAAAAATAAACTTTTAAAAGACCAAAAAGAAAAGAAAATTTTCTCTTGCTATTTAATTCTTTAAAATGCAATGAATATCTAAACCTATCAAAGTAGGAAACCCAAAGCTTTCTCATATATCCAAATATCAGGCAGTATTTTCATTGTTATAGATTGTCAGTAGATTGTCAACGTGAAGGCAATTCTATTTTATTCTTTGTTTAAAATAATAGTTTATGAAATATATTATTGATGTAAGCATATACGAGGAGACATTTGACTATGAATTTTTTATCCAGTTTCTTTTATAGTTTTATGACAAAAATTTCAGGTTCCAGACAAACAAAGGAACATCGGTATTCCACACCTACTTTCACTTCCTAATGATAGACAAGCACTTTCGATTGTCGTATTTACACATTATTAACACACTGAAACTACTCTTGAAAAAAAAATAATGGAAACTTCAGGATAAAAGAATAAGGAAAATTTTACCTTTGCTTTTTAACACAGCACATTAAGACAAAGAACATACTAATATAATAGAGAAATCAGAGAACTCAATATAAAAGTACAAATCCTGACTACTCTCCTTGCAATAACTTAGCAGTGACCTTGGAGTGCCTATAGCTCTCAAACAGATTAGGAATGGACATGGCTATAGGAAGAGGCATGCACTGCAAGACCCCTTGATGTCTCACCTAACTCCATTGGTATTTGAATTATAAAGCATTTTATAAATGTTACTTAATAAATCCATATTTTTCTTGCCAATTAAAAAAAAACTGGCAACAGTAAAACCTTGGTTGTTGGATAATAATTAACACACTCCCAGTAAAAATTAAATTTTAAAATAAAAGTGTATTATTATAATATCTTGGAAACTTGGCACATCAGAGTTATATTTAAGTATGCTGGTTTCTATTTCTGTATAGGCAAATATTTAAGGTCAAAGGAGAATCTAGTAGTATAGTTTTCTTTTCAATGTCAGGCTATATTCAATCTAATACTGAAAGAGTTTACAATGGCCAAAATGTCTTTGGGAAGAAAAGGGAGGTATTATTTTTTGTTCATGTCCAACCTATGGGAATACCTTCAAATATATCTGTTATTAAAGTGACAATTACATTGACATATGGTAACAAAATGCAAGCTATTATAGTATTAAATATTTCCAAATTGCAGGAAACCCTACCAAAACTGTCCCCCTGAATTATTAAAGACAGGATGACCATATGAGCCTGTTTGCCTGGGATGGTCCCCATTAAAGAAAAAAATGATAGTTTTGTAGCTTAAAGATATGAAAACTTCAATCTCTTACTCAACAAGCTTTTTACTTTATTAAAAAGGAATAGAAGGAGTAGGTAAGAGAAATTATCCAAGATAGATGAGCGGCTGACAACCGCTGGACAGTGCCACGCAACCCTGCTTTCTCCCAGAACCATGTAAGCTTAGACATGAAAGAGGTATCTGGTCTAGTGGTTTATAAACTCTGCTCCTGGGGGCTTCCTCGAGGATTTCGGGGAGGTGCCTTAGAGCTACCAGGCAGAGGCAGGGCCTTTGCTCTCATTTTAAAAAGCCCCTCCACTTATTTCTGTTTTACATCAAGTTTCCAAAGGTTCTGTGACTAAAAGTGTTTGAAGATCCCCCTTTTACAGATGTTGCCCTGAGGTGTCAAATTACAAGTCCATTCAACCCACCATGTTTGGGGCACAGCTGGAGCCCACACCAGGGTGTCTGGGCAGGCTCATTTGTGCAAACCATGCAGACTCACAGCCTGATGGGGCTACTGAACTAAGGCTGCTGATACACAGCATGAAAGTGAGAGAAAAACAAGTTTATATCTAGGCAATGAATCAGGTTCACACTTGCTAAGAATACTTCCCATAAAAATAGAAATTATTATAACATTTTTGATGAAAATTCCATTCTACATAAGACAAAAAGTTGTCGGTTTTCCTCTTTTCTCCTTTCTCAAGACTAAAAAGTCACTTTATTCAGTGACTAGACTACAACTTCTAGTGGATATGATAAATCATTTAGAAGCAACATCCCTCCCCCCAAAAAAAGAGTAAACACATAGAAATGATAAATAAAATACAAATTATATAATAAATGAAAATACACACACATGCACACACAAAACCTCAGAACAGGAAAACCTCCAGGGGTAGATACACAGAGGAGCAGGTGGTCAGCTTGAACCACCTCAGGCGTCTCTGACTGGATGTCTTGAAGGTCCTATAAGGTTTTGATACCTGAATGGGGGCCAGGGGCCGGGGACCTGGGGGAGCTGGGTTTGCTCTCCTCCTGAACCTAGGTGGTGAAAAGGGCTCTCCCATCTCTGAGACGGTGACTAGAAAAAATTCTTCCCCAGACCCATGGTCTGGGTATAGAGGTGCTCAGGTCACAGGAGGGATAAAACCGTCTTCTAGAAAGTGAAAACTCTAAAATGGGTGGGTGTCAAGGCTACAGTTTTACAACCTTGTGAATGCTTTTCTGAGATTAATTAAATAAAACCATGTATGAATGCCCAAGGGCCCAGCAGAGCCAAAGGCAAAAGGCTTCCATGGGGACACTGCAGGCAGCCCAGAGCACTCGGGGCTCCGGCTGAAAACCAGCTCATGGGGAAAAAAATTCATAAAGCATGTGGGGGAAATGACTGCTCTGAGCATACACAATGGGCAGAAATCACACTCAGGGAACTCTGGAAAAAAATAAGGCATCCAAAAGAATTAAAAGGAAAGCAGAAACTACATAAATGGTCATCACCATTACATACATCAACGTTACATCTTCTTATGTATTTAATATTCATGTAAACGTGAGTGTCTGTCTTTTTAGATCGCTAGCTTTTTGAAGCAAGGCTTCAATGGTGGCTTATTCATTTATCTAGTCTCCTGGCACAGTACTCTGCATTGCACACAGGAAAACAGGCACTGCTATCAAAATATCATCTACACGTAATGGAGTTCATTGCACTTCTAGGCTATGGAGAGCACTGATCCATATTCCATCCTGAAGATAATACTACTAATAATTCCAAGTAATCAGAAGCAATCTCTCTCTCAACATACATATAGATGTATTTGTAGAAATCTTTATATATATATATATATATATATATATATATATATATATACACCTATATAAATATTTTTAAAACCCACCCAGAAAAAAAGACGACACAAATATATGGCTTTGATGAAGGAGCTAAAACAAAGAAGGAAACTGCAGACCATTAAAGACAAGGCAGTCATTTTTGTCACTGATGTGGGTTTTCTTACCCTCGCTAGGCAGCTTTACATTGTTGGTTTGTGCAGTGCGGTGCATGCGCTTCCTTGTTCTTAGGTCTTAGACGAGATCCCTGCATGGGCCCCGCTGCCCCCACCTGGTGCACTCTCGCCTCTCCTCTTTTCAAGCCTGGTCCTCTGCACTTGGCAGCCCTCAGGGCTTGTTCAGAGCCTCCCACTCTGTGGCATGTACTGACTGTGCTGTCGTTTAAGCACAAAACGAAGCACACAGGGCTTGACATAGGGTTTGTCTTCAATCTCCTTTTATCTCCCAAACCTACACTAGCACCATGCCGCACACAGCTGGTGCTCCACCAATTTTCATCTCTATTGATGACATGCCAGCTCCACTGTACGAGCTTGTTGCATTAAATTAATCAAATTATGAAATGTCACAGAGGGATGGAGTTTATTGCAGCTCCTTCATGTTGCACACTAGGGGCTTCTGGCACTGGGACGGGTCACACAATAATCCATCCAGTGGCAGAGTTAGGTCCAGAACGGGGCTCCCAGGCCTGTTTCATGTCCTTTACAACAGCCACCTTCATCATTATCGTCATCATAACAGAAGCTTGTGTTTATTGGGGCTCCTCAAGCCCACTCCCCACTCCCCATCCCCCCCCACCACCAATACATCAACTCCAACACAGTGCTTACTATAATATTATCCCCAGTTTACCAAACAGGAAACAGAAACTCAAAGAGGTTAAGTTGCACAGGTCACCCAGCTAAGATGAGTTTCTCATTGGCAGTTAATTACTCCTCAGTTCTGGTCTGTATAGAAAAATATAAATGGCAAACAAGAACGAACAATAATGAGGCCAAGAAGAACCACAGTGACAGGCAGTGGGGGGGTTCCCAGCTAGGCAGTGTTCCCTCCCTAAGCTGTAACATTATTTAAGTGATTTTGCACTACTGTTTAAACAGAGGGCTTCTTCGAAAAACTTCCTTAGGTGCCTAGAATTTAAAATTGCCTGCTGAGTAGCATTTATTGATAGAGCTGGGCCACTTGGTAAAATAAAGAAAAAAATAGTGGTTTTTACTGACAAGTAGAGCAGTTTTGCCTTCAGTAGTTGGACATGTCAAAAGAACTGGGACTCTGTCCCGTTTTGTCATCCCTCCACAAGGCAACACTGCCCTGCTTAGATAACTCATTTGTCCCCTGGAGATATTTAGCCCAACAACTCAGCCAAAAGGGTCTGTACTATTTTGAGTAAAGACTGGCTATAAAAATAAACAACAAAAACAACACTCCTTTTTCTCAACGGGAAACATATTATTCTGTCTACCTTCAAGCACCCCACAGCCAAAAATGTAATGTATAATTTTGCTTTTTAACAGTTGTCATATTAAAGAGTGCTTGAAAATACCCAATTTCCCTGCAACAGATGGAAGAGAAAACAATAAAAATAAAAATAAAAATAACAAAAAACCCTCTACCTCTAAGAACATACTTGCCTAACATAAGGTTTCTCTGAAATGAGATATTTTCACCCCAGGAAAATCTGTGGATTTGATTAACAAAGCTATTTAATCTTGCTTTGAATATTCAACATAAACTGAGTCCACCAGACTCCATCTTATTCTGACCACATCGCAGAATTTCTAAATCTATTATTGCCCAGATTAGGCTTTCTCTTTAAACATTCCCAAGCGATAGAACCTGACCTCACAGAAAAGCTATGTTTTAATATTTCTATTTTATTTTCAAGTCAGGACATTTTGTTCAGACATAGACATAAAAGGCCACTGGTCTTTTATAAATGTTTCTTGCTCTTTGCATAATTCTCCATTAATAATGAAAATCAAATTAACACAGCTCTTTCTGTTTAACAAGGTGGTGCTATAAACAATACAGAATTTAGTTCTTTTTATTTAGGAGACCTTATGTATCACAGAGAGATATCAAAATTTGCCATGTGGGAAGGTCTATATATACATACAGACTAAATACTCTAAATATGTCACTTTGAAAGATAATAAGCATAAGATAAACAATGGAAAATCAGATAACCTAAACTAATTTAGCCAACAGTTTCCATTAAAAACATTATTTTCTGTAAGGAAATAACATAGTTAAATGCTGTACATTATTTTAAATAATGGGACAGCAGTATTAGAAAATACGGCAATGGTCAATTCACTTTCAATGGGAAAATACCTTTGACAACTTTATTGAAAATTTGTTTATAATAATATTTACTGATTCTTGAAATTTAAACAAGGGATACACTTGTCCTCCTCAGAGAGGGTAGCATTCTAGTCAAAGGATTGCCGAAACCTTATGCCCCTTTCCATACACTTATCAGATGTTTATCTCAGAGAGAGCCAAAGAGCGAATACCCTGATGAATAATCTACCCGTTTTAATGGTAAAATATGATGTCACATATGGTTACCTGGTAACTATTTAAGTTTACTTAAATTCTTCTCTTTTTCACTTGATAAAAGGTTCAGTGAGGGACATCTGCGTTTGACCATGAAGGGCAAAATACCCTCATGACCTCTGCTTAAATGGGAAATGATGTGTCTACCCAGTGACGCTGGCCGTTCTGTTCCAGGAGCACACCAAAGACCATCCCTCCTGGGGTCTGTGGGCTACCTGGTGCCTCTGCCTGGAAGGCCCCCTCCTGAAGTCCCTGCTTAGCTGGAGGCGTCTTGTTATTCTGGCCTCTGTGTAACATTCCCCTCCTCAGAAAGGCCTGGCTTCATCAGCCAATTGAAGCAGTTTCCTTGTAACTCTAACACATAACACCTTTTTAAAACAAGCTCTTACTAACCTCTAAAATTAACTGCTTCTCTTATCTATTTAATTCTTTATTACCCCAGTAAATATATATATAGTTTCATGAGAACAAAGACCTTATATTCACTGTATGCCCAGGGCCTAGAACAGTGCTTTCCATACTGTAGATGCACAGTCAAAATCTGTGAATGAATGCACGTGTCATGTTGATAAACTCTAGTAATATTTCCACAAATCATGGGGGTGGGCGTGTGACACAATTACAATGAAGAGGGTGCTGGAAACAAAATGAATGAGACATAGTCCTTGCCCTTGAAGAGCTTCCGGGTTGTATGTGAGATGGCGAACACGTTCCCAGTATCACCTCCTGCATCTGCACCTCTGAAGTCTTCCCTGCTCAGCTGGGAGGATGTCCAAGGATGGTCCTCATACAGGTTCCGGGCAGGGGGCACACAGCAGGGAACTCTTTGCCATCACACAAGATGACAATGGAAACCGACCAGCTAATCAACAATCAAATAAAAAAATACTGGACAATTAAATAATGGACCAGTTGCCTTAACTCTGACAGTCCTTTAATCTCAAGATAGCCTTCATATTATATGTACCCTAAAAGTCATCATTATCTTGTAAGTTTCAGAACCCAAGTACAATGTCAAAAAAACTCCGCCTTTAATTTCATCGCATTTCTAGGTGTCAAAATATATTTTAAAAAGTATTATTTCAAAAAGAAGTTCCCATGCACAGGATGCTTCAGTTAAGTAGTCCTGTTTTAGGTGACAGAGGAGGTAGGAGAGGGAGAACAAGTGACCCCAGTCGACCTCACTTCCCTAATTTGCCTTCTTCCTCTCTCAAAACAGGTCCTCTGTCCACTCTGCCTCTACATAATCATCACTGAAGTCAGCGTGTCTATCAAGATCGTCTGCCTGGTTGCCATGTCAAGGCATATATCACTTCTGAGTATTTAGGGATCAGCAAAAGCAAGGATTCCTATATTCTCAGAATTGGCTTCTTTCTCCTCTCTGAGGTTTTGGGTGCAAATTATGCCTCTTTGTCCTTGCCCTTATCAGAAGCGTTTTTTATGCCCCTAAATAATAATAAGAAGACTACAATTTAAAAACCGAGTCCAGTTTGTGCTATATACCCACCAACTCAAAATATTTTCTTAGTCCAGATTTCCCCAGAAGTTTCTTCTCGTGCTATTAACATTATTATGTTAGCATTTTCTACTTCCTTTGGAGCCTGTTTCCATATTCTTCCATACCTTCAATTTGCCTTCTCACTAATTCTGGCTTTTAGCAAGACTGTCCCCTACATGCTTCTGGCTCGCTGTTGTTGACTCTTTCACTTGCTCTAACAGGTCCATCTTGGGCAGAAAGAACACCTGTACATGTATACCTGAGAAGATGCTATTCTTATTTAAAGCATTAATAGGAGAAACATCCTTCCTGGAAAGAAAACTATTTTTATGCTTTCATCTTCAGAATAGAAAGCTCCTTAATTAAATTTAAACCAAAATATTTTTGTAAAGCTCAAATTTCCGCATTGGCATTCCTTCACATTTCTCAATTTACACAGTCCCTTTGTGAGTGGAACACAGGGTATTCACTGCTGTAAATTGCCTTCTGTCGAATGTGCCCTCCTCCTCAAGTCTGAATAGGGTAAGCCAAGCTGTTGGAGTGTTTTTGTCCGGATTTTTCTTTAATTGTTTTGCACCTGCCTTCTAACAGAATGTACACTCTTTTCCCCCTTACAATCAACATGTACTATTGAAATACGGCACAATCAATAACAGCTTCCTGGAAAATGTTTAAGGGAATAAAGATATTTAGTTTAAAAGAAACAAAGCAGGGACTTGTACCTATATCATGTTATTGATTCACTCACAAGGCTAAAGAATAGGGTGAGTGCTCCGGTTGGATTTCTTGGGGCTCCTTCTCTTGCCTGAATTATCTATCTTTCAAAAAATCGGCCAGGCAGAGTGGGGAAAGGGGAAATGCTTATTTTCTCGAAATTATCTCAAGTCTAAAAACGTGAACTCTGGAGCCCAATCACCTGGGTTCAAACCCCCGGCTCTACCCTCTATTGCAGTGAAACCACAGGCAAGAGTCTGCCCCTCTCTCAGCCACACTTTCTTCGGCTGCACAATAGCATAATGAGAGCACTTCTTTCTCTCAGGGCTGCTGTGGGATCAAGCAAGAGAGCACAGCGCCTAGCACGTGGTCTATGCTCAGAATGTGTTAGTTATTTTATTATCACGTCTGGAACGTTGTCCTGTATTCATCAGAGGATAACGAACCTCGCCTTCTTCTCCCATCTCCATCCTGGTTAAAGCCACCTTCATTTCTCGCCTGATCCCAGCCTGCCTCAACCCTCCCCACTCACAATTAATCATCTTTTACACATTTAAATCAGACCTTGTCACTCCTATTTCAAACCCTTTCAGGCCCCTAGGAGTTGGCTGATGTTTCTGACATCTGTTCCTGTCACCCTCCCCGTGCTGATGGGGAGACAGCCTCCCCGCGCTTTTCTCCACGTCAGGAGGGCTCTGCTGCTGCTGTTTCGTGGTATGGCTGGCTCCTTCTCGCACCCTTCAGACCTCCTACAAGCCTCTGACATGCTCGGCCCCTGCAGCTGGAGGAGCCCACTCCCTCAGTTGCTCTCTCTCATACTGCTCTGTGTATCTCACTCGCAGCACTTGTCACAAGCTCAAATCCTTTCACAATGCATCTCCTTGCCTACTGACGTCTCTCCTCTCTGGACCATAAACTCTATGAGGGCAGGGACAATGCCTGTCACATTCACTGTCAGACTCCTAGGAGCTCAATACATATTCACCAAGTAAATGAATATGCAGATTTACTATTATAGACAGTCATCACGGAAGTAGCTATAGCATAGTGTTGTCCTCACAGACTACATACAGGGCTTAAACAGCCTGCCTGTACAGGACAATATCGGGCTGAGACAGACATGATTTTTGAGTTTAGTTGTTTGTTATATTCTTGTTTCTGCCCTTGCTCTCAGAGGGTCAGTTTTGGGTTTCTGTGTGCTGGCCTCTAGCAGATTGGCCCTAGTCTCATTTTATTTGGTTCTTTTACCTGTAAGTCTGGTTCAAGGCTATTATCGCCATGTCTAAGCCTGTGGTAAATCAGCTCTGCAGAGTTTTTCAATGAGCTACACACACTGGCAATGCATTATTGGTTTACAGAATTTGGAGACATATTTTTAGACTGCTGGGTCACTTCTTTTGCTTATTTCTTGATTCTTGGCTGAATTACAGTGTTGAGTCTTGAGATTAATGACCTATAGATAAAGGAGTTGCTATTATGGGAAAGAATGTGAATTACATATCTTAAGACTGCCCAATCTTTGCAAAAATATGTCTATTCAATAAATAAGAAGCCTACACCTTGTGGAAATAGGTAGACTGAAATTTTTGGTTATGCTCACTGTACAATAAGTCATCCCATAGTTTTATATCTTTGTTGATAAGACTCTGAAAACAAACTACACTTAATCAGCTTAAACTGATCTAATGGTCAAAGAGACTCAGCGAGGGCAGAGCTGGCTTCCATGCTCACACACCCTAAGTGAATTTACCTAGTAAATCCCCACTGCATCCGTTCCTACAGAAAATTAAAAAAAAATTAAAAATAAAAAAGCATCTCAGAGCTGAGATTAGACTTTTAGACCCTCCTGTGTGATAATCCCTTCTCCAACATCGACTTTCTTTGTGGGGCTTGGCAAATCAGTTTTAGTTTTCTCCTCTATAATACAGGGATAAGAATGCTTTAGTCAAATGGGTGCTGTGAGAATTAATTACTGTTATACAATTTATTGAAGATGGGAAGTCCTGTAAAAATATTGCTACTGCTTATAGGATTGAGGTCCAAAGACAAAAGCGTCACACATAGCGAAGAAATCAAAACACCTCAAAATCCCTACTGTTTTGCTGTCTCACAGGGTTCTCCATAATTCAGGTGAAAAGCAGGCAGTTTTCAAGGACATGTCCCCTTCTTCTGTGACAAGAATTGAAATGCACCACTGGACCCACCTGTGCATTATGTGCTGTGCCTCCTCCAAAGCACGATGGAAGGATGGAAAGACCTTATTTACAAGAATTGCAAGAGCGAGGGAAGAGCCTTGGTTTCCTACACAACGTTTGTGACCCTGAACCAGGGTCTTTCTGAATCAACGGATGCCCTAAAGACTAAATTTCAGGGAAAGGTCTTTCCAGCAGCACTTAGGAAAGGGGTGTTTAGGCTTTGAGCTGTCAGGAAGAAGGTGGAGTACTGCTATAAGGTGATAACTAGCTGGTTATAGAGATTGAGCCCTGTTTTAAGGAAATATGATAGGTTACAATAAAATCTAAGAGCCCACAGGATGCTGGCCGTCTTATCACGAGGAGTTTCTATATTCTGAACTACCGTTTTTTAAACTACCAGAGATAAGAGAACACAGGCCCTGTGGGGATTAAGGAAGGTAAGGCCTTGAGTTTGTCTCCAAACCAAAATAAAGCAATAGAATGAAAAAAACTACCTATTATCTCTGTTTGTATGAAGCTTATTTTTATACTGATACCGATCCACCCAGGCTCCACTACTTAGGTCACGTGTAGGGTTAATACAGTTTTCAGAGAGGTTTCATTGTAGTGCCACAGAGGTTGGAATTTGGGAGTGGCCTCTAACAATATGAACAACAAAGAATATTCTGACTATAACCTCTCTCTCTTTTAGAGGGTCCAGATCATAAGAAGAGCTGAATTTATACTGGCAGGACTCTACATAAGCATTTTCTAAACGTGGGATTATGAGTGCGAAGCTCTCCTGGTCCTTCAAGTCATTCATTTATTCATTCGTTCATTCACTCATTCATTCATTCAAACTTTATTAAGATAATTTGAGTATGCTTTTCTTTAGAGAAAGGATTAGATAGTCACTTCAATTTTACATTTCAAGGGTCAGTCCCCCTTCATTTTAAACCTGAGATGTGGAGAGAGAGAAAACAAACAGGAGACAGCACTCAAAGTTGGTCTGATTTCATATACATAAAAGGGGAGAGGGTCTGTACCGGAGAATCTTAGTCCCTGGCACTTCTGCTGATACGTCCTATTAGTGAATCGGCGTCATTCGCTCACTCGTCCAGCATTTACAGTAACTGCCATGCACAGTCCTGAATTTTCCCTTTATCAGCTGTCCCAGTACTTTCACATTTATACTTTGTTAAAACAAATTGTTTTCCTTGAACTTCCCCTCTGCGTTATTTGCTGTTCTTGCTGCTCTAGGAGTCTGAACCCTGTTCAGGATTTCGTGGTAGGGCTGTGACATGCCCCCAGCACTCTGATTCGTTATTCATAGAAAAACGGCTACAGACAAACACAGAAACTGTCATATATTTACACACACGCGAAGGTAACGATGATCTCTCAAGCCTGTAAAAATATTAGCATTACCACAGTTTCTCCATTTCAAGATCTCTGCATTAATATTGTGAGTTCTCTGAATTAAAAAAAAATAATAAAGGATAGTAAAATTTGAATATGTTCACCATCTCTGTAGAGTAAGTAAATAGCTTGTGACATTTTAATAAAATTTCCTAATTAAACCCTTTACATTCATTTAGTTGTGTCATTTAGTTATCACAAATGCCATGTAGCTGTGTGATGATCAGGTATGGCATTTAATCGCTGTAAAGAATGCGGTTCTTCATTATTTATCTTCCCGCAGATCAATCGCCTGGAAGCAGGGTGTTCTGTTCACACCTCCCCCATTCCCGCCTCCCCCCTTCCCGTCTCTTAGTCTCTTACAAAGGAGGCGCTGATTCCAAAATAATGTCAGGTGGTTGGCTTGTGATCTTGGCAATTTTTATTCAGAAAAGGATTAAGTGATTAGAGCCATTTGGGGATCCTGAAAATTAACTGTGGAGGTTCTCAGATGGGCCTTTTCTCTGGCCTTAGGGGAGGGCTGGCTAAAACAATCCACCGTGATGCGACAGCACATAGGTGTACTATGTAATTACACATGTAAGACAGGGATACGATATCCACACCAGCACTTTAGGGCTGGGTGAGTGGGAACGCCATCAAAGCAGCTCTATGAGGACTGCCCCCAGCTCAAACAGTTCTGCACCTGACGTGGTTTTCTTTGGAACAAACCTTTGCAAATAGTCTTCAAAGCTAAAATTATACTCTCTTACTTTTCCTACTTTCTCTGATAAAAACTCATCATTCTTTAAAAGTAAATTTGAAAAACCTAAAAGTTTAGAGTGTAAGTTTCATGAATAAATTCTGTAACCAAAAACACCGAGGTACAAACACTGGGTAATGATATTCAATAGATGGAGCTCTTGCATGTCACCTTACTTGGTTGTGACCGGAAAAGCCTATTACCATCAAAATGCTGGAACAGCCATAATCTTCCAAAGGTGATAATTTTCTAAAAGGCAGTGTTCATTTTAGTGCTGAAGTTATGGAAGTTTTGGTTTAAAAGTTACTCAGATTTTTACAATTGTAATTTATTAGCTTACACTATTGAATGTACAGATCAGAGCCCAGAACTTTAGTGCATATTCAACACATACCTATTGAACAAATAAGTGACTATTTTAAAAATACATGAAATAAGCTCTTGATAACACATTTTATTTACTATTTCCTGGTATGAGGATAATCATTATGATCCAGTAATTGATGATTTTTTAGAGTTATCAATATTATATTTTGAGGTCAGCATCTTGATTTACTTTTCTATGTTGTAGATAATATCTAAGAATACTTCACCTATTTGTCAGTGAAAGCTACATGTAAAGAGTAACCCCATGGATAAGAAACAGCCTTCATTTGAAAAGTATGATTTTTTTTTTTTTTAGCAGAACCATTTCAGAATTGGGGATAAAATGTCAAAAACAAACACAAGTATTTGTTAAAGGCTGGTATTACAGACAGTCCCCCCAATTACATAATTCCTATAATATCTGAACACTATTTAGTACGCAATATATTTATTATATTAGGTTATCAAGTTGGCTCTGTGAAGCTGCTTGCTTTAATACCGTGTGCCTGCTCTTTCTCATATTACCAATCAACCTAGTAGAAAAAAGGAACTCTAAAAAAACAACTTTCTTAAAACATTCATAAAAATAACTTTCAAAATTTCTAAACGGTTTCCTGAAGTGTTCCATAAATTAGCCATGGAAAGCAAACACCACAGTCAGACCCGATTACCTTATCCTTCAGCCAGGATCCCCAGAATCAGAACACACACACACCCACTCGTAGGCAGCCCCACACTATTACTCAGCTTTATTCTTCTCAGATATTTCTTTGCCATCTTCTAGCCTGGGGTGCCATTGAATTGTGAAACATATAACTAGCTTTATACAAAAGTGTCTGCCTTATCTAATTACCAAGACATTTAAAAGCTCTTTGTTCTACTCCAAAACAAATTCAAAGCCACCAAACAAAAAGCACCACATGGCAAAAATAGACTTTTCAATACAAGCATGAGGTGAGTCAGTGTTTCAATGCTGAGTTTCTGGAGTCATTTCCAAACAACCAAAGCTTTGTTCTCTGCGGATTGATGTTTATGTAACAAACACTTGCTGAGAAGAAGGGTGGGTTTCTCTGTTAGAGCTACCTCTCTAAAATCCTGACGTTAGTTTAATAGGTAGTCACTGCATGGTCTTTTACAAAAAAGATTTTGTAAAATGGCTATAAAACACAAAGATTTCCTTTTTACATGGTAGGGCCTGCGTATGACATGTGCACAGATACAAGCAACAAGCTGAAACTCAGAAAGTCATGGAAATATCTTATTCTGACTTCTTATATAACAATACTTTTTCCTTTGAATTGCAAATTAGCCTTCGGCCAGTTTTCTTGTTCTTTTTGCAGTATTTCTGAGGGAGAAATGGCTCTTCTGCACTCACTAAGCAATTGGAAGTATGTATGTGGTCATTGGCTGCCTAAATGAAAAATGCAGTGAACATTTGTACTGACATTGTTTTTTTTTTGCACAGTTGTAAGATACAAAAACTGAATCTGCTTTTTCCATAGGCATTCCTTTTGGATAAGAGGATATAAGCTATTAATTGTCTAATGGAGGCATTATAAATCACTTAAAATATTTCATATAAAATACTTGGCAAGGTTTAGCAAACAATATATTTACTATTAAGTTTAGTAATAAGCTCAGAAACCAGAATAATACATGCAGTAGTATTTCGTTTAGATAAAAAAAATAAACACATGTACACACGTTTGTAAATGCACAGAAAGGACTGGAAGAATATACTCCACACTATGTACATTATTCTATATACTTCAAACATTTATTTATAGGCTATATATCTTATAGTATATATATATATATATATATATATATATATATATATATATATAACTGTGTGTATATTTATTCTTTATACATTTATAATACGTACTCCTGAATTCTGCAAATATTTTACAATCAGGGCATAGTAATATGTTGCTAATGTAGTAAAAACAATGAAACAAAGGTGCCAATGAAATGTATTGGTGGGTGAAGGAATGAAGTACAATATAAATGGCAAGGTCTTGTTCCTTTTCCACCAGATGCAGGGTAGCAGTTTGTGTCAAGGATAGCAGTTTAGGGACTAGACGACCAGGTTTGAACTTCCAGTCTACCACATAATAGTTGTGTGACCTTATACAATTATGTATTTTCTCTGAACCTAAATTTCTCATCTGTAAAACAATGGTAGAAATACCTATCTCCAAGGGCTGCAATGAAACAGGATAGTATCCAAAGGAAATCCAGTGTTCCTGCTGGTCTTGTGTTTGCAGTCCCTTTCCTTTCTCCAATCACAACCCAACCCATGTTTCTGCAAGTTAGTTAACACCATAGAAATGCGCCCTTGGGCAGTGTTAATGTGTAGTATAACTTGTCCTCTAGACACTCACATTGCTGTCACCGCCAATAACACATTCCCCAAATTCACTTCTGTTAGTTTGCTTTTTTCCCAATAGACTAATCATTTTAAAGACACTACTGGCTTGGCCCCTTCCAGTTACTATCCAGTGTCCTTGCAGGTTTAGAGGACATTCACAGTCACATTCACAGGTGAGCCTTACATTGCACCATGGTATCTCTTGCAAATATATATAGGTATAGAGGTGTATAACACACACACACACACAAGTTACATTTGAATGCAGACATCGCTTACCATTAAACAGATTCTCAAAGTGTGGTCCCAGATCAGGGACCTCAATGTTGCCTGGGAACTTGTTAGAAATGCAAATTCTTGAGCCCAAGTCCAGATCAACTAAATCAGTCTGACATGGGGCGCAACACCCTTAAGCAGCCCTTTAAGCGATTGTGCTGCACGCTGAAGTGTGAGAACGCTGCCAAACGGAACAACCATTACACCCCATGGTAACTACAAACTGCAAGTAACCCTGGATATATTCAGAACCTTTTTTGGACATCATTTCTTCCCTAAGAGAGCTTAGTGTGAAGCTGAAAGAAGAAAATGGCACTATGGAGAGTGGTTAGCATACACACACACACACACACACACACACACACACACACATTTAAAGCAGTGTTTGAAAGAAGAAATGAGTAAGTTAAAAATAATAATCCAACAATTTGGCCTAAAACTATTTCCATTTAATTTGACTTAATTTGGCTTTATATTGGGCTATCTTACAAATGCGAATGCTCCAACTACATCTAAAATCTCGTTCTACATGGAAACAAGAATATCAAAATCCATAAGAATTTTAAAATAAACACCTGAAATAAAATCTATAATTGCAATGCTATGGCTTTTCTTTAGACAAGGGAATCAAAGACCAAAAGCCACTTTACAAGAGAAAATACAAGAGCAAAATTACAGGGTGTTATACCTCACCACCTTTTAAAAGCTGGTGTTGAGATTCTTCCTGGGCAGAATATTAAAATTTTGAGAGGTGAAGGAAGAGATGAATACATTTTCAGTGTAAAGTTTTACCTACAGGATCTAGCAACAGATATACAGTCAAAAAATGTAGCTGCTAATATATATAGTTTGCCATGTGGTCATCAGCTTCAATATACTCGTATGATTGGGCACTTTTGTTAGTTCAGAAGAAAGTCTTTAAATTATTAAATAGTTTCTGAATAGTATATCATCTGCCACTCACACCTTATGTGGACATAGCGCTATGCCTAAGACAGGCTGAAATGAAATCTATAATATATTCTAATTTGATCCATTTTTCTTTCTAGCTATAGCCAAAGGGGAAAAAGGCAAATATCTCATGCATTTTATTCTTATAACTTTTGGGTTGAGATCATTTAGAATGATCAGAGTAACCTCAAGAAGCCCAAGAAGGGATGAAGCATTGGTTTCTCACTCATTTGCGGACAATAGGAACCTACCTGCATGTCCCGGTGATAGGGTGGAGTGGCCGCAGGGCCCTGTGGCAGTGTCCCAGAGTGTTCAATACACCTTTGATGGGTACTGCAGAACACCAAAACTCAGAATTTCTAATGGAATACATTAAGTAAGAGAATGGTCAGTAGTCCCCGTTATTTGCCAGGAGTACATCCTAAACCCCCAGTGGATGCCTGAAACCATGGATATACTGAACCTCGTATATACTATGTTTTTCTCCTACACATACATACACTTTACAGCTTCTCTTTGGCATATCCTAATTGCCAGTATCACTACTCTTGCGCTTTGGAGCCACTGCTAAGTAAAATAAGGGTGACTTGAACAAGCACTACAATACCATGACAGTTGATCTGATAACTTAGCTACTCGGTGACTAATGGAAGTGGAGCATCTACAGAGTGGATACACTGGACAAAGGGAGGAGTGACATCCCGAGTGGGACGGAGTGGGACGGAGCAGTACGGCGCCAGATTTCAGCACTCTACTCAGAATGGCACACAATTTAAAACTTAGGAATCGTATCTGAAATTTCCCATTTAATATTCTTACACCCCGATGGACCGTGGGTAAATGAAACTACAGAAAGTGAAACCTCACATAAGCGGGGGGGGGGGGGGGGGGGCTACTGTATAAAGAAAAGGGAAGAAGGAATGCATTGAGGCTTTAAGGGGATGGAAGAGTCAAGACATGGTATAGTGAAGGTTAAATATACCCAGTACTTCTAGACTACAACCTTTCAGTACATTAGTCTTATCATGTAGGGGGAAAAAGGTAACAACGAAAAATCCAGATTTTAAAACTGGCTGTGAAAGAAGTAACCTGCTGATTCTAATCCTCTGGTTCCCATCCTCTCCCACCAACACATCCGCCCAGTCCTGGTAAGCCTTATAACCACCAAGGGACAAATCCCTCTGGCTGCTGCCACTTGTCCTAGGGCCACGCTTACTGTTGTCCTTTGGAAGACTTGCTTCCTCCTCAGGAGTCACAGCAGCCCCACACTAACCCCTGAATCAGACCCAGACCTGATGACTGTCAAGCATTTGGCTAAAGACACTTGCAAGAGATGCCCGCAATTCTGGAGTCTCAGAATCTCTATTGAAAAGGGCAATGTGTAAAATTCTCTTGCAAGTTTTCATTTAATTTCTTTTCCAATACAATGCTGCTTGAGCAAACAGGAAGGGGGTGTGGGCCCTTGTGCAGGTCCAAGGTTAATTACCCTATAATAATATGCTCTTTTCTTCCATTGTTGATCAGCTTTCTCTCTAAACACACTTAATGATCTCTTCTATTAAAGGTTTGAACATGTTTATGCGGTGTGTGCTTTGAGGGTCCATTATGATGACGGGCTTACAGAGCCCCTATAGACTCAAACTGTCTAAGGAGTGCTCCCCCAATAAAAGAGATTTGGTTAACAGGCAGAGGGAATCCCTAAGGGCTGTCATCCCTGCCAAATGATATGAAAATAAAGCTGTCAAATTTAAATTATACACAACTCCTGAAGTTTAGGGTAAAAACTGTTTCCTTTCTGCTGCATTCAAATTTGAGATTGTTTACACATTTCAGAAAGTATCCAGTCTTTCATTAAACACATACCTGTTGAATTGCCTTAGAGACAAACTATGACCCTGCATATATTGAAATATACACATACAATTTGTTAACACAACACCAAAGCCCAGAGTGTTTAGTTCACTATTCTGCTGACCATGTAACAACCACCATCTTATTTCATCAGAGCAATGGGTACTGACAGATTTGCATATTATATTTACTACTGGTTGGATTGTTTCCAGTTACTGTCTCTGGAAATCTAAAACCGAGGACACAAACATGATATGATAACTGAAATCCAAAAGTTAAAGAAAATAATAGGTTGTGACCAAAGAAATAAAAGGCTTTTCACACACGTCTGAATTCGTCCAGCTTAATACGTTTAAATGAAAAAATTTGCACTTCAAAAGGAAGAGTACTTTCAGTGTAATATCTACCTAAGTAAAGGAAGTTCTTCTCTGTTAACCAAAGCCTTCAGCTGCTTATAAAGACCTGAAAGAATTAGAAGTATTCCAGCCTTCCTCCAGGCATCCATACTAGAACAGTGCTAAATACCAGAAGAATGACGTTCCAATTCATTATTTAAGCTGACTGATATTCTTGTGAAAAATTCTTACCTTAAAAGAAAATAAATGATAATTTCTTTTCTATCATGTTTTAATGCTTCAATAACTCAAAAAAAGAAAAGAAAAAAAAAACAGGTTCCCAAAAAAGGGAGAAAATAAGGAAGGGGGCTGAAGGTGGCATGGCTCATAGGGTCATCTGAGGGCAGTAAGAAGCTGGCGAAAATCCATCATTGTCTTTATCCAGCCTGCACATGCATGTGATTTCAAGCACTTAGCACAATACTTTGTTTTACGACATATGTGTAAACTTCACATAAAGGTATTAAGCCTTGAATTTTTCCCTCCTGAGAAAACACGCTCCACCAGCCAGAACATACTTGGTTCCAAGAAACTGATGTCCACTACAATCCAATAACTCAAACCTCCTTTTCCATACAGGATTAGACTAAGAGAAAATGGGTCAAAGAAGAATGACTGGAGGCCCCTAATAATGAGATTGATCGCAGATTGACACAAGGAAACAGAAATGGACTAAAAGCAAACATAAAAATGTTCCAAATTTACACATCAATTTTAAAGCTAGCCAAGTGAACTGTCATGTCAATAACTGTGTTTTCTCTCAGAAAAATTTACTCTTTGCTATAAACTGTATCTTCTTTGTAGTGTCACTTACTGGGTTGTGACATCTATTACCTACATTTAGAGGCAAATATGATGTCATCTTCAAGTCTAGTATTAACTTTGTTTGAACAAAATAGATTAGACAATGGTGATTAATCTTAAGTTAAAAGTTTGCTTCAATTTAACAAGATAATATCATTACTTTTCAGAGAGCCTGAAGATTGTGGGGAGAAGAGGAGGAAAAGCAACTTAAGAAAAGAAATTTATAAAACAAAGGAAACTTAAGTATTTTATTATCAAAGAAAATGTTTGTCTACGATATAGAATTATGCATTCAATAAAAGTGGTCTCTTTAGCCTGAAGCCTGAGAAATTTTGAATACACTCATCAACTTCTTATATCATCCTTACTGGAAAAAATGGATCAACAAGAAAGCAGTGGTTTTGGATGCCCATAAGCCATATTAAAACCGGAAACAAAAAATGTGACACAAAAAAGATCAAAAGCTTTATTTATTTTAAAAATCACTTTGTCTTTGCTAAGGTAATGTGGTGTCTGAAAGCACTGTTGATGAAGAAGTATAGCCAGGATGTGGGTCCAAATTCTTGCTCTAAAAATGATGTGACTTTGGGAAGACATCTCACCTACAAGAACCTGGGATTCCAAATCTACCAAACAAAGGGTAACTATTGTTCTAAGATAAAAGGTGACGTGATTATATGAGGCACACCAAAGGAATGCATTTTGCTTCCTTTTACTAGCCAGGTGTCATTTGATGTATACAATGTCTCAACTGAAGTACTGAGACTGAAGGTATCCCAGAGCCTTTTCATAGTGATTATGCCAATTTAAACATGCAGGTGAATTCTGTGAGTAGAATAAACCTCTACCTAACAGTGATTTTGAGAAAGAACAATAGAAGGAACTCTGAAGGTCTATGAAGAAAAATTTTACTGGAAAAATATCTTATTTAAAAGTCAATTACTCAATAAATAGAAAGTCAGTAGTTATGTTTATTGAATCCTTTATTCTAATATTCATGTATTTTAAGTATGCTGATTTGCCAACTGCACACTAAATCACATCGTTATTTAAATTTTTTCCCTTCCAAATCTCCATGAAAGCAATTTCTACTTTCACAGCAGTATACATCTGATGGAGAGATTTTAAAGGTCTTAAAAGATTTGTACTTCATATTTGTTTGACTTATCAGGAGTACAATAAGAGAAAGTTGTGTCTATCTTAAATTATTAAGTATGATTGATGAGTTTGTGCACGTGACATTATCAGCAATCACATATTTTAATTCAAATGCAAATATTCAAATTAATGTATGGAAAGGAATAAAATAAGTCACTATAGTTATGGATCTCATTCACAGTGATCAAGAATTATGTTTTATACAAGTTTTAACTCAAAGTTTGAGGGAGTATCCTTACATGTAAGATATAAACTATGTCAGCATAGATCATGAACATAAACAGATTTTTCCCATTAATGAAGATAAAACATATGCCTTGGGTGAAAAACAGAATTCTAGTGCTTACTAAACAATCAGCCATCTCGTTTTATATTTTAAATTCAGATTTCTACAAAGGTGACCCTAATTATGCTGGAAAAGAAGGCCCACCTAGTATGGAAAAGCATAGCAGTGATTTCATTTTCTCCTCATACCCTCCTATTTTAACAGTAAAAGACAACTTCCTAGGCTGACTTTCTCAGTGGAAGGGTTTTTTCGCTTCCAAACTGATACTCTTGGAGACAAGTCACCTGACCCCCAAATGCAGCCATTTAATTAAGATCACAGATCCCTTCAGATGAAAATATCTTTGTGACTATAGACGTCAAGAAGAAACTCTGCTGATATGATGGGAAAAGTCCTCATCGCCCTGAGCTCTGTTTTAGGGACCTTTAGATATTTGAGAAAATCCAATTTAAACAAAGCCTTGTTTGTGTAATAGACTATTACAGCCACCTGAAAATGCTATACCATTCATGCGCTATTGGAATTAAATAGGAGTTGATATAGTAAACATTACCAATTAACCATGCCATGTTTAATATCCTGCAGACTACATGAGATTCCTACAAGTGTGAATGTATTTTGGTCAACAAAAATATGAAAGTTCTTATTTTAAAAGATGAAATCTTTAATAATCTGGAAAATTCAGGCAGAATGACAGAGTATAGGTAATTAATAACTGGCAACCCTTCACATACAAGAATTTTTCACCTGGGAGATTTCTGGTCAAGATGGCAGTGGAGTAGGTAAATATAGTGCTCACCTCCTCTCAGGACCAAATCAATTAGAATTAAACCACAGAACAATCATTATTAAGAATCACCTGAAGTCTAGCTGAACCAAAGCCCTATAATTACAGATAATACAGAAAAAGCCACCTCAAGGCTGGTAGGAGAGGCAGAGACACTTAAAAAGTGGAGGGATATCTCGGCTGCAGAGGTTCCCCACCCCCCCACCTCCACCCAGAGGAGTGAAGGGTCCCAGCCCCTCACCAGCCCAGGGTTTCAGTGCCAGGGAAAGAAGTCCCCATAACTTCTGGCTGTGAAAACCAGCAGAGATCGTGACTGAGTGAGATAGAGGGTGGCTGCAGTCCCAGGTGCTCCTCCTAAAGGGCCCACAGCCAGATTTACTCATTGACAGACTCTCTTGCTCTGAGCTCCAGCTCTGGGGCAGCAGCTCAAAAATTCCCAGGGACTTATGTGGAGGAACTGAATTGTCTGGCTTCAGGGTGTGGGCTGCAGGGGCAGCTTTCTCCCAGATGGGGGAGCTGACAGAAGCCTCTGTTTCTTTAATGAGCCCACACCCACCTCCCTGCATGCGGACGCACACAGACACCAGGTCTGAGTCTCCATCAAAGCAGCTATCACCTTTCATTTGCCCCACCCTAGTGATTTCCTGAGGCCCTGCCCCCACCCAATTTTCAGGCACACCGAAGCCACTTCCAGTGGATTTTCCCTATAAAGGGTCTGCCTTGGCTCATGCTGCAGACATTCCTAAAATCTCCCAAAGGTTCACAAAACCCAAACAAGCATCATCAGGCTTCCTTCCACTTGTCCTATACCTCTGGCTGAGCAGCCCTAAGCTGGCACTAGCAACAGCCAGCCTTGGTTTGTCACTTGGAATCTCAAGGCACCTTCAAGAACAGCATGGGCAGCTTCCATGTCTGGATTGTTTTATGGCTCATGCCACATGACTCTGTCAGGGCACTGACTACAGCTGAACTTGGCCAGCAGTGGGTCTCTTCCCAGGAGACCTTGGGGCTGGAAGTTCCCAGTGGCCAGCTTCGGACTGTGCTGGAAAATTGTCCAGCCACCTACAAGCATGACGCACCCGAAGGGCAGACTGGGCAGGCACCAGAGCCCCGCTAAAGTGAATCCTGTTCAGTAGCGTCAGCCCCTGCACAAAAGCTCCTTCACTGTACTCAACGACAATCCTCATAACCAATCAACCTGAGGGTCAATCCCTCCTATTGATGTGCAAACAGCAATCAAGTCTCAACTACAACAGGAGGGCACACACAACCCACACAAGAGATACACCTGGAGCACCCAGGTCTGGTGACCAGGGAGACTGTGCCACTGGGCCCCATAGGGTATCTACTATATAAGGCCACTCTACTCAAACCAGGAGACATAACAGTCCTACCTACTACATAGAAAAAAACACGGGAAGGCAGCCAAAATGGGGAGACAAAAAAAATTTCCCAAATAAAGGAACAGAACAAAACTCCAGGAAAGGAGTGAAACAAAATGGAGACAAGCAATCTAACAGAGGCAGAGTTCAAAGCACTGGTTATAAGGATGCTCAATGATCTCAGGTAGAACTTCAACAGAGTGAGGAAACATAAAACAGAACCAATCAGAAATAAGGACAATAACTGAAATGGAGAGTACATTACAGGGAATCAACAGCAGATTAGATGAAGGAGAGGATCAATTCAGTGATTTAGAAAATAAAGTAGCAGAAAACACCCTATCAGCAAAAAGAAAAAAAAATCCACAACTGTGAGGAGAGTTTAAGGGGTCTCTTGGACAACATCAAGGGTACCAACATTCACATCATAGGGGTACCAGAGGGGAAGAGAGAGAGCAAGGGATTGAAAACATATTTGAGGAAATAATGATAGAAAACTTTCCTACCCTGTCAAAGGAAATAAACATAAAAGCCCAGGAAGTGCAGAGAATCCAAAATGAGATGAACCCAAAGAGGCCCATACCAAGAAACATCATAATTAAAATGCCAAAGGTTAAAATAAAGAGAGAATCTTAAAAGCAGCAAGAAAAAAGCAATTAGTTACCTAGAAGGGAGTTCCCATAACACTATCAGCTGATTTCTCAACAGAAACTTTGCAGGCCAGAAGGAACTGGTAGGAAATATTCAGTGACAAAAAGCAAGCAAGATTATTCTACCCAACAAAGCTGTCATTTAGAATTGAAGGACAGATAAGGTGCTTCCCAGACAAGAAAAAGCTATAGGAGTTCCTCACCACCAAGCAAGTATTACAAGGGATGTTAGAGAGGCTTCTTTAAGACAAATAAATAAATCAATAAATCTAAAATATGAGTAATAAAATGGCAATAACTACATATCAACAATTACTTTCAATGTAAATGGATTAAATGCTCCAATCAAAAGATAGGGGGGCTGGGTCAGCCAAGTGGCACATTGGTTAAGAGCTGGCTTGGGATGCCAGCTCTGAGCAGCAGGGCCCCAGTTTGGATCCCACATGAGGGGCAGTGACACTGCCCTCTACAGCTAAGATGGTGAACAACAGCTCGACCTGGAGCTGGGCTGCTGAGAGTTGCCGGTGATGGCGTAGGCTGCAGTAAGGCTGCAGTGGGTTTCTGTGAGCTACCGTGAGTGACTGGCAGCTGGCGCGAGCTGCCAAGAGCCGCCGTGAGCGGCTGTCCAGTGGCCAGCAAGCACCTGCCTCAACTGGGAAGAGCGCAATGATAATACCAACATAGGCCAGTGAAGCGACATTCTCCACAAATAGACTGAAGAACAAAAGGACAGCAACTTGTCTGTTCCCCTTCCCCTATTCCCCAATAAAAAAAAAAATCTTAAAAAGAAAAAAGATAGGGGGGCTGAATGGATAAGAAAACAAGACCCTTATATATGTACCCACAAGAGACTCATTTATGATCAAAAGACACACAAGTTGAAAGTAAAGGAGGGGAAAAAGACATTTCATGAAAATGGAAATGAAAAAAACAATCCATGGTAGCAATACTTATACCAGACAAAATAGACTTTAAAACAAAGGCTATAACAAAGGACAAAAAAGGACCCAGTAATCCCACTTCTGGGTATTTATATGAAGAAACCCAAAACACTATTTCAAGGGAACATATGTGTCCATATGTTCATTGCTGCATTGTTTACAATGGCCAAGATGTGGAGGCAACCTGGGTGCTCATCGATGGATGAATGGGTAAAGAGAAAGTGGATATATATAATGGAACATTGCTCGGCCACGGAAGGGAATGGCTTCTTGTCATCTGTGGCAGCATGGATAGGCTTGGAGGGCGTTGTGCTGAGTGAAGTAGTGATTGATATACAGTGATATACAGATAAAGTAGTGATATACAGATGCAATATGATTTCACTTATATGTGGAATCTAAAGAAAACAAACAAGCAAACAAACAAATTAAACAGAAACAAACTGATAGATACAAAGGACATTTTGATGATTGTCAGATGGGAAGGGGTTGGAAATGAGTGAAAAAGTGGAAGAGATTAAGTACAAGTTGGTTGTTTCAAAGTAGTCATGGGGATGTAGAGTATAGCATAAGGAATATAGTGAATAATATTTTAATAACTATGTATGGTGTCAGATAGGTACTAGATTTACTGGGGTGATAGTTGGGAGAGGGATTGGGGTGATAAAAGAAGGTGTTAAGAAGTACAAATTGGTAGTTACAAAATAGTTAGGGGATGTAAAGTAAAGCATAGGGAATATGGTCAATAATATGGTAATAACTATGTATAGTGCCAGGTGGGTACTAGTCTAGTCTGGGGGATCATTTCTTAAATTATATAAATTTCTAACCACTATGCTGTACACCTGAAATTGATATAAAATAATACTGAATGTCAACTGTAATTTAAAAATTTAAAAAGGGGGGAAAGAGTGAAGGGGAATAAGAGGTTCGGATTTCAAGGTATAAAACCAATAAACCATGGGATATAATGTACAGCATAGGGAATGTAGTCAATAATATTGTGATAGCATGGTACGGCATCAGATGGTTGCTGGACTTACGGTGATCATTTCTTTAGGTATATAAATGTTGAATGACTATGGTGTATACCTGAAACTGATACAATGTTGTATGTTAGCTATATTTTAATAAAAATCTTTAAGAAAAAAAAAGAATTTTTCATCTGTCCAAACCTAAACCAAATTTATTAGCAAGTTCCCTGACAATAGGCAGTATATTGAAGTGGAGTGTTGGGTTTGAGAAGGGAAAATATGGATTCAAAATCTGATTCTATCATTGCAGAATTATATCACCGTAGGCAAGTTGTACAACTTTTCTGTTTTTCTTTCTATTCAGTTTCCTCATCTATCAAATGGGCACAATAAGGCCACCAACTCAGGTAAAACAAAAGATGTAACAGTTGAGGGTCGGCCGAGTGGCGCGTTGGTTAAAAGCTGGTTTGGGACGCCAGAGGGCCCCGGTTCGGATCCCACATGTGAGGGCCAGTGACACTGCCCTCTACAGCTAAGATGCTGAACAACAGCTCAACCTGGAGCTGGGCTGCCGTGAGTCGCCGGTGACGGCATAGGCTGCAGCCCCTGCTGCAGTGGGTTGCCATGGGCTACTGTGTGTAGCCAGCAGCCAGCGTGAGCGGCCAGCAGCCACAGTGAGCAGCCGTCCAGAAGCCGGCGACTGATCTGCCTCACCCGGGAAGAGCGCAATGATGGTGCCAACTTGGGTCAGTGAAGCAATGTCCTCCACAACTAGACTGAAGAACAAAAAGGACAGCAACTTGTCTGTTTCCCTTCCCCCAATTCCCCAATAACAAAAAAAAATCTAAAAAAAAAAAGATGTAACAATTGAAAAAGGACTAAATCAGTGCCAGGAGCATAGTAGTCTGTAAATCAATTATTTTTAAAAGTTAAGCATGTTTATAAAAAATGGCTCACAATTGCTCAAAATATTTGCAACTCCTCTCTATCAGACTCATCCTATGGAGCACCTCCGTGGTGTCCTCATGGGGGGAGGTGGGCATTTCCCACCTCATTGGTTGTGCGACTTGCTTTGGCCAAGGTGTGAGCAGAAGTAGTGCAGTCTGTGTCCAAGTAAAAGCTTGGAGAGCCATTGCATAGTCCATCATTACTCTTTTTCTCTGTCATGAGAGCAGCATGTCTGACATAGTGGCTTCTCCTTGTGGTATGAAGACAACATGAAGTAGAGCCACAGCCAACCCATGTAACTTATGTAATGTGAGTGAAAACAAAACCAAAAATTCTTTGTTGTTTTGTAAGGCATAAGATTTTGTTGTTTGTTATCATAGCATAACTCAGCAAAGCTCACTAGTCAATGCAATGGCTTTGAAGCTGAAAAACCTACATTCAACTTCCAACTGGGCATGTGACATGGGTTGCCATACAGCCCCATCTCACCCATTCTACAGCCATGGTGTAGTGAGTCAGATAGAGCCTGCATTCAACCAATTACGAGCTGTGTACTTATGGGCCAGCGTTCTGACCTCTGTTTGTCCCAATTTCTTCATCTGCAAAAATTGGGATAATAATATCTACATCACAGGGTTGTTGTGACAATTAAAGGAATTCATACATGCAAAGTTTTCAGAGGAAAAATTTTAATTATATTATCGTTTACTATTAGTTATTGTTATTGTTATACCTTTTTCATAAGTTTTGGGGGGCTTAAAGGTAATAGTGTTTGTAAAAGTACTTTGTTAACAATAAAATGGTATGTAAGTATATAGGGTTGTCGTGAACCATTCATTATCTCATTGGCAACCTTTAGTTATTATAAAGAAGTCTATGAGAACCGACATCTTTATGTGCTGTGTTCACTGTTGTAATCCAACCCCTCAAACACTACCTGGCACAGAACAGGCTAGAAAACATTTGTTGAATTAGCAAAGGAAAATCATGGTCTCCTTCGTAATCCACTTGATACCTATGCTATTTTTAAGTTTTATATTCTTACAGATTGAGTCTCAGCCAGTTCCATAAATCAAAGCTTTACATATGCAAGCTTATTTCAGGTACTGGGTACGTTTAACTATCTACTTAAATTTCCAACTTACTAGATCTCTGTTAAATAAAAATACTGCATGTCATCACTTCTCAGCAGAGATTAGAATAATTGGTGCTGCACATTAAAAGAATCACCTTAAATTAAAGAATGTACTGTATTAATGTCTTTGATCAATGTACAATAGAGTACCCGTCAACATTTTTATATGCTGAATTATGAAACTTGTCTAATAATTTCAATGGTTCTTTTCTTTGACATTAAGGCTACTATTGAAATCATACTTTTTTTTTTCAAAAAAGGTGACAGTATACTTTAAAAGCAAATGTGAACTGAAATATAATGAATAAATGGAATAATGGAATTTGTTATATATGTGCTTGGTTAAAAAGCTAAAGGCAATTATAAATGATACATTTCAGATCAACTTTCAAACTCTACATGTGAAGGTCAAATTATCAGAAAATCCCCTCTAAGTTAAATAATATTTTCTATGTTATTACTAAACAAGAGTGATGTTATTATACTTCGTGATTTAGGTTTGCATTGGATAGTTTTGAGTGCATTTGCTATACATTGAGAAGTTATTTTTAAGACTTCCCACCAAAGTCAACAATTTTTTCCCCCAATTAAAAAAAAATTACTGTTGAAAATAATTCTGATTTTACTCATCACAGAATTATAAAATCCTAGAATTAGGTATATTCTTAGAGGTCACCCAGATCAATACTTGGACCAATCGCTGTTGCATTTTTTTTAATTTATTTTTTTTATTGTTCACTCTTTCAGCAAATCTTTACTAAGCATCTACCTGCCAGATACTGTGCTAGGGTGATAACACACATACATAAAACACAGGCCTTAAAGATCTTACACTCCACCTTGCCTGAGAGCACTTTGTTACTAGACACTAACAACCTTGTGAGCTGCTGTGTCATTTTTGGAGGAGGCTAATGGTTCAAGTTCTTCCTTCTAAGAAGTGGGAGTCCTGCCTTAGGATGGCCTGCATCCAACAGACCGAGGGCTACTCCATGGAACCACCACCCATTGGCTCTTCCAGTGGAACCCTTCTCAAATGCTCAGGCATTTTTTTCATGGCTCCCTTCCTCAAAGTTTTCTATTTTTAAGGTAAGTGTCTCCAGTTCCATTTGCTATTTCCAATACCACTTAAAAAATAAAACAAAACTTCCCACCATTTTTGTGTTCACTTTTCTGTGTCCATTTTTGCTAAAATAATTCAGGCCTGATCAGCACACAGTTAAGTACACACTTTCCTTTCCAACAGCATGTCTAATCATGGGCTCGTTGCGCACTAAAGCCCAGCTGATACTTTCTGTTCTTCAAAAACACCATTTTTTTTTTCAACGTGTGTCTTCACATTTGCCCATTTCTGTGTCTTCCCCTAGATTCTCACATGGCAGTTGCTTCTCATCCTTCTATCTTCAATGTAGAAATCAACACCTTGGAGAGGAATCCTTCACGCAGCAAACTCAATGAACTGCGGCTCTAGCCCAGTCACTATCTTATGTCTCTGTTTTATTTTCAACTTAACACTTACAATGATCCAAACTTACCTTGTCTATTGGTTTCCTTATTAATTGGCAGTTTCCTTCTTGGGAAGTAAGTTCATCCCTACACGGCCAGAGTCTAGAACAGCGTGTGGCAAATGGAAGGAAGAAAGGGCAGGGGGAGCTGTTCCCGCTCTGGGCCCCGTACGGGTCCATGTTGTTATATTTTTATGAATACAGTCAAGATTGCACAAGCTTTTCTGGCTGTCAGATCACATTCGACTTTTCCAACTGTCTAAGGTCCATAGAACCGTGTCTTTTTCATATATGGATGAGACACATTCTTACATGTTCTGACTGTGCTGTTGAATTTTAGAAGAAAGACAGGGATTGTTGGATTCAGCCTACTATTTTAGCTCTGTTCTGATTTTCTTATCCAATACTGTTCTCTGTACCTACTTACTGTCAACAAAACTTTGATAACCACGCCACATATGTCCTGGAAAACAAATACATTTCTACCTCACGTATTCTTTCACAAGCTAGGCGTGTACTGTGTCTACTTCTGCTGACATACTTATAGACTAACCATATCTGAAATGTTATTCTAGGGTTTCAGGTGAGCTACAACATGTGTCTCATCCATAAGCATTATTTTTTCTCTCTTTTGCTCCCTCCTCCTCGTTCTCCTCTTATTCTTATTCTTATTCTTATTTCTATTCTTCTTATTCTTCCTCTCCCTACGCTTTGGGAATGCAGGTGGTCACAGTGAACACTGCTGGTTATCCCAGAGTTAAATAATTCACTGACACCTAGATTATCGTGCATTGTGTCTCAATAAGACAATTTCTTGGAACTTCACTGCAGGCCATTTATGAAATACACATTTAACCCATAGGGGCTGACCTCTGCTATAAATGTTACTGCCTGTTTGTTCAACAGAAGAGACAAGTTAACTCTTATAATATCTGCTGTTCTTTGTAGAGCCAGGGAGTGCACACAAGGAAAGGAGATACTGGTAACTACAGAGTGAGTATCCTCTCGAAGTTCCCTTCGGTGAAATGTTATATTGGTACTGAATAGAAGTCAGGAGTTGCTTTCCCAAAATTCTTGGATTTGTTAACTACCACAAATCTATACGATTAATGAAGACATTTATTATTCTATTGGTTTTATTGATTAGTGATGGAAAAGTTAAGAAGCCAGCTCAGCATCCTAAAGCAAATTCAGTGTTGACATAACAACAGCAGCCCCCTGATCCCTCTCTCCCGTGTGTGGTTGGCCTCAGAATGAAGGAAGCTTTCTGTCCCATGGCCATGTCATATCTTGACATCCTGGGACACCTATTTCTAATAGATTGTACAGGAACCATGGTTGTCACATCAATCTAAAGAGTCTAAATAACATCTGGATCGCCACAGTTCAAGAAGGCCACAGTCGCTAAACAGAGAAATAAATTGGGCCACTGCACTGCCTTCATTTAGGAGATGTGACAGAATTTAAAGAAAAGTACTGCATGCTGGAAAAGCAAAGGAAAATCAGAACAAAATGTGCAACCTCAATAGAAATGTGTGACTTGCGCTTGGGACCACCTGAAAAACAATATGTGCCACAAATAAACAATAACAACAAAGAAAGGAAGATCAGATAAATTGCTGTGCACTGCTCTTACACTTTTTTGAATGAAGTTGGAAGACACTACATCACATGAGAGGGAGCAAAGTGGCTAGAGCTTACTCTCTCAAGAGATCTCTGCTGCTGGAAACAATTATGTCTGTTCCTTGAAGCCATTTTTAGGAACAAAGGCCACAGATTAAGTAAATTCATCCAATGACCTATTTCTGAGTAAAAAGAGAATGATTTCAGCATGTCACAGACTGTCAATAGCCCCACAACAATTGACCTCTGCTCATTAAACAAACAATCGCATAAAAGTCCATGCTTGTTTTTTTTTAAATGGTTCTGAAGTCTCTAAGTCATTCCCCAAACACTTTGAAAATATCATATCATTTAAGGGGATTAAAGGCATTCATTGATTGTAGAAGGTAGACATTAAAGTAGAAAAAGATTCTGGAAATTTAATGTTATGAAGAAATGCAAGATGCTCATTAATTTAATTAGGACATAAATAACATCGAGCATAGTTAATAAAGTTCAATGTGATTTGATTTGCAAGAAGATATATTCATGTGAGACGTAAAGTGATATTTGCAACCTCTCAGAAAACTGTGAAGTAGTAAGAGTTCCCTAAACAGTTTCTATGCTGTTAGGCTACACAAAAATTGGTCTCTGCATTTGTGGCCTACCATGGAAGTCACACAAATCCATGACAGGCACACTGGACATCCTGGGGGAAGGACCTTGTGAACGGAGGATTCCAGGAGACCATACCTACCTCTCCACAGTCTCCTTTTCTCCATCAGTCTAGGAGTCAGGCCAATTGCCAAAACTTACACATTTTACAATCACAGGATAGAAAGCAAATACAGTATTAGGTAATCTGGAGGCCACATAAATGAATGCATCTGAATGTAAGGAGCAGTGGCTCACACGCTGCCCAAGTTCCAATAAAACCCTTATAATGAGTAGCTGTGAATTGTTTTGACATGTACAGCTGGTTCAAACAATTCCAGGTGTCAAGATAATACAATTTTAAAAAGTGAAGTCAGCCCAAAGCAAACCGGTTAAAATTATTTTTTGATTGTCTTGACCACCACAATGCTTTAATATCTTTGGCTATATATTATAATAGAAAAGACAAATGATTTCATTCTTGAAAGGGTCTTTGGGTTTGGACATGGAGAAGACACTCAACCATGGGTAGCCTGCCTTTCTTTGATTTCTTTATCAAACTTCCAGAAGCTCAGTAATAAAAAGGAAAACAATATTCAAAATTAACAGGAGTATATTTTAAATGATTGGCTGATGTGAATGACTACTTTACATTTTGCATAAGGCTTTTCTACAACTTTGCCGAATTAGTCAACAGTAATATATATATTGTTAAGATTTTATTGGGGTTTGGGGAGGGGAACAACATTGGGAAATTGGGAAAGGGGAACAGACAAGTTGCTGTCCTTTAGTTCTTCAGTCTAGTTGTGGAGGACGTCGCTTCACTGGCCCGTGTTGGTATTATCATTGCACTCTTCTCAGGTGAGGCAGTCGCTTGCTGGCCATTGGATGGCCACTCACGGCGGCTCACGGCAGCTCATGAAAACTCTCTCCTGCTGCCAGCCAGCCCCACTGCAGCCTATGCCATTGCCGGCGACTCACGGCAGCCCAGCTCCAGGTCGAGCTGTTGTTCACCATCTTAGCTGTAGAGGGCACAGCATCACTGGCCCTCATGTGGAATCTGAACCGGGTCCCTGCTGGCATCCCAAGCCAACTCCTAATCAACGCACCACTTGGCTGGCCCTAGTTAACAGTAATTTTGATGTCTACTCCACTTGAAACATCTCGAACCACTCCTTTCTCTGGCTTCCATGCCCCAATACTATCCATATTTCTCCCCTATATCTTGATTCCTTCTCAGTCTCCTTTTTAGATGTATCTTATCCTCCTCAGCATTGCAATTTTTCAAGACTCCATCCTCTACTCTTCTCATCCTCTCCTCTTACTCTGTACCACCTTATCCGTGCCCTCAATTCCCACCTATTCACAGACAACTCAGCAATACAGCCTTAGTGTATCCTTAGTTCAGACTTCTCCTCCAAGCTGCAGTCCTATCTAAAGGCCTACTTGCCATATATTCTAGGACATTTCAAAGACATCTCACACTCAGCATATGTTGAGTTTATGGTAGCCTCCCACCAAATGGTCTAGGTGGAGTGTTTCCTATCTCAGGGAATGATATCAACATCCAGTTATGCAAGTCAGAAACCTTGGGGTTATCTTGGTTACCTCTCTCTCCTACTCTTCTCTTCTAATACATCATCAACTCTCACCAGTTTTTATCACCTAAACATTTCTTCAACCAGCCTCATTTCTCCATCTTTCAGGGCAACTATCTAAATACAAGCTATCATGATCTCTCACCTGGATGACAGGGGTGGGAAGATTCAGGCAGGGTTGCATTCAGAGAAAGTATAGGCAGGAGAACCAAGGAAGTTTTAAGAAGGCAAACTGATGGAGAGGGTTGTAAAGTATTCTTTCTAGAATGTTGCTACAAAGGGGATCAGAGTTGTTTTGGGAGGAGGCAGTGTTGAAGGTATGTTTTTATAAGGATGGTTGAGACTTGTGCATTTTATAACCTGACTGAGGAAAGACGCCTACTGAAGGTTTGAATTACTAGAGCAATGGCCCAGAGGAAGCAGAGGGAATCCCATGCAGGGCACAGGGAGATGGAATAAACTAAAGAGAAGAATAGGTAAAGAGATAGCTTTTTTTTTTTTTTTTGGTAAAGAAGTGAGAAACAGATATAGTCAATGTGTAATGATTTCTCGTTTCTTAGTGAATTAGAAGGAAGCATTATCAGAAATGGAAAGGAAAGCTATTAGAAGACATCCAAGTGTTTGGGCAATTATTTGATCCAATAAATATGTACTGAGTGTCTACTATGAGTGGAACCCTGGGTAGTGTATCATCTCATGAAGTTTCCATTTGTCCAGGGGATGTAGTTTTGGCACACACACATACACACATTCAATCACCAAGGACGGGGACAGATTAAGGGAACTGTGTGGAAAGAAAATCTTCAAACCAGACGCCTAAAGCCTCAAAGGACATCAGGGGATGATCTTGACATTGGTAGATGATGACAGAAAGTGGGCTTCATAGGAGGAAATGCTGAATGAAGCCAAAAGAATAACTGTGTAAAAGAGGCAATGACAATGCATTACTGTCCACAGGGCTTGGAGGCCAAATCTAAGGGGACATAAATGGGTCTGATTTCAAAGCCATGCAATATGGTATTCACATAATAAACAGGCAAACTAGCAGGCTCTAGAGCTGCATTCTACTCTATATGAGGGACTTATTGTACCTCCAAGGCTCTGTGTGTGCAGAGGCAAACCCATGAAGCTGCTTTCATGGGGGATGTCAGGAAGTAAGAACCCCGGCTATGCCTGCCTTTCCTGGCTCTCACAGGCTGGGAGGCCAGGCCTCGTAGGGAGAGTTGCTAGGATCTGATGGTATCACCTTCTTGTTCAAAGTTCACATAAGATAACTTGAAGAAAAGCGGAGACATTTTCACTCTGAGATCAGTATGCTGATGACACATGGTCTATATCTCCCCTTTTATCTCTAATCCTGACACCACAATTCCACAATTTATTCAGCATCTGCGGGGCCCACAGGGGACTGGGATCAAAGTGAGTCAGAGTAGGATTAATCCAGATAAGACAGAGGTTATGATGATAGTCGGGAGAAAATATTTAAAGAATGTGGCATGGGTGCTTCTGTGTTTCTCATATGAACATATCTTTCCCCTTCCACGGTTCCTTCTGGCATCTCAGTTGATCTCAGCTGATGTCTATGACATGACAAGCCTGACACTAGCAGGCCTATTTATAGTGCTAAACTTCCAGTCAGTGACAGACTATATATGAAGTGACTCTTCGCTTTAGAATTTCTTGGTAGCTGTGGCTGACCAGGGTCCTGTTAAATGATAAGTTTAAGGAAAGGGCCAATATCCTTTCCCCACCCTGCCCCCGACCAAAATTCCCTCACTGAAGTTATCAGCAAAGCAAGATATACTACTCTACTTTTCTTCAGTTTCATACTCTACAACTGTTATTACACTATTGGTTTTTCCAACCACTTTAATTAATGTTGTTTTGTGAAATTTCTTCTGAATCTATTACTCTGAAAAGTTTTAATTTTAGAAAGCCAAAATGTGCCAGCAATCTGAAATTAATTACCTTATTTTTACACTTTGGAAATAGCAAACTATGCATCAATTTTTGGTTTTCCTTTATCATCAGAATGCATAATGATTTTTTCCATTAAAGCCTTTTCATGATTATTTGGGATATACTATGACTATAAGCAACAAACATTAGATATTGCTTTCCTTTCTCCTTATTTCATTTGATGTGTCAGCAATGCTATTTACTTCCTCCTCGTCTCTGACTCTTATTTGGTTTTAAATCTTTTCAATCTAATTTTCACCTAGATCTATTGAAGGAGCAACTCCACAAAGTAAATGGTCTTTCCTTTAAGATAAATGTAACTGTTAAGGAAGTCACTTAGTCATATGACACAAATATCAAAGTTTTTGCAGCATACTAAATATTAGATTGTAGCATTGTAATAAACGTTTGCCAATTTTTAGACACTAAAACATAATTTACTAATAATGGGAAGAATTCAACAAATTGAACATTGAAAGGAGCAGCAGTTGTAATATAACTCAGGACTATAATCAAGACTCTTTCATCTTAGAATATTCTCAGAGAATTTTTGTTTTTTACAGAGAGAACATTTATCTAGAAAAAGAGTTGTTCAAAATTTATGCTCTCAGCCTTTTATCTCTGTCTCCTTTTTTCTTGTTTGTTTCTGGCATAAAAAGACTCAGAGATTAGCATGAGTCACTAGTATAGGTAAGAGAATAAAAAAGAGAAGGAGAAAAATGTATTTGTGTTTTCATTTAATAAAAAACTTTTAATAACTTTTATAATACTGTCATCACCATTGTCTAAAACTATAATAGTTTAAAGTTACAAATGAAGAGATGATTCTGTTTCTACACACAGGTCCCTATTATGCACCAATAATAACAGAAACAGGGCAGGCCGAGTGGTGCGATGGTTAAGAACTGGTTTGGGATGCCAGAGGGCCCCGGTTCGGATCCCACATATGAGGGCCAGTGACACTGCCCTCCACAGCTAAGATGCTGAACAAAAGCTCA
>NW_017731639.1:635645-655667 GCF_001890085.2 Hipposideros armiger
GAAGAGCGCAATGATGGTGCCAACTTGGGCCAGTGAAGCGACATCCTCCACAACTAGACTGAAGAACAAAACGACAGCAACTTGTCTGTTCCCCTCCCCCAATTCCCCAGCGCTGTTCCCATCCCCCCAATTTCCCAATAAAAATCTTAAAAAAAAAATAATAATAATAACAGAAACATCCATTCACTTATTTATTCACTTAATACAGTGTGATTGAGTGCTACTGTCTACTAGTCTCTGTCATAGTCCTTAAAGGATTGAGCAAAGAACAGAAAGATCATAATGGAATGCACATGCTAGTGAGGGATTCAGATCAACAGGGAGTGGACACATACAAGAATTTCAAATAAAGCAAGTTAAGGAGACAGTGGATGGTAGCGTGGGGAAGGACTCTGAGGATAACATTTGAGCCGAGACCGAAAACATGATAAGGAGCCAGCCATGAGAAACTGGGTGAAAACGTTCTAGTTGGATGGAAGAGGATCAGCTTGACTCTTTCTAGTCCTTAAAATTCCTTCTCTGGTACTCAGTTGTTGGGGAACTTTGGGGAAGTCATCTTGATATAGAATCCTGTGTGGCTGGGGAGAATCCGGGATTCACATGATCCCAGACTCCCATTCTGAGGATGAAGCAGCCAAGAAACAAAGAAGGGAAGGGCATTATGTATAATCTAGGACCTTGTGACTGTTCCTTCATTCCACATTCATTCACTCATTTGCTTATTCATTGCCCAACTGATTTAAAAGCAATACTATTAACCAAGCCGCCTACAGTCTTATTGTATGGAAAACAAAGAAACCTATATATTCTAACAGCGATATCTAGTATTTCCAGACATATTTGCCATTTCTTGGGCTGAATGCCATAGGCTAGACTTGAAATTTTTCCAAAATTCTTTTGCCAGTCAACTCCAGGTCCACAATTTCTTATCTGTATTCTAAAACCTGGAAAGCTCTGAAAACAGAAAGAAGGAAACTCATTTGATGACACAACAACCTGCACTGCCTTAAGACTCTTTATCTCACTAAGTCTGAATAATCGTGAGTTTTACAAAAGAAATGTTAACTTGTTTAATTGTCAGACTTGGCCCTAGAATTTATTTATTGTGTTGTATCATAGGCAATACACCCATCATATTGCTTTTTTTAAATCCCCAAATTCTGAATTCTGAATGAGTTTTGGCTAAAGGACTCTACAAGGAGCCAGCCGGCTTAATATGTTCTGGAATGCACAGCAAGGTCAGTGGGCACTGCCACCACCTTATACATGGCTATTAAAATTATACTGCTAACGCAGCCAGTAAGCTCCGTTGGTTAGAACGCAGTGCTCATAACACCAAGGTTGCTGGTTTGATCCCCACATGGGCCACTGAGATGTGCCCTCCACAATTAGATTGAAAAAACTACTTGACTTGGAGCTGATGGGTCCTGCAAAAACACAGTGTTCCCCAATAAAAACAAACAAACAAACAAACAAAAATAACAACAACAAAAAAAAACATTAAAAAAAGATGACACTGCTGCATGTTTAGATGCCTGCACTTATCTGTTACAATTGGAAATTCTTCCGGACTCCATGTTTTACTTCATCAAAAAGGTTTCTTACTTCATACCAAAACAACCTTGTTAAAACATTTTCACATATAAATGATTTAACACAAACATTTTGCATGTAAATTTTACGTAAAATTATTTAAAGTCTCCAATGGGGGAAGAAAAGTTTGTATGGTCCATTATAAAATCACATGAAAGAGAAGTAATTGCCTATGGATAAACATATCATGAAAAGACATCAGGCATTTCACATAGCTGATGTAAGTGTTTAGGAGAATTAATGTCCGTATTATGAATAGGCAGATGGTCTATTTAACCAAGCATATTCGAGTTTGTCATTTCTTATCAGCCACACTGATTCGGGAGTAATGAGAGTAACTGCAGGCAGATTTGCAGGCAACTGCCCATCAGGAAGCACTCCCTCCCATGTTTTTGCAGAAGTGTTAATTTTAGAAATATGACGTCTTCTTCAGATACTTCTACATCGCTTGTGTGGTATCTTTAAACAACAGCTACAAAACCTCAGCACATTTTTGCTCATGGGGAAAACAATAGATAACACCAAAGTTTATGGGTTGCTTAAAAGTACTGAGTTAAAGGAGATTCTGCTGTTGTTTCTTCCTTCCCTCTACTCACAAACGGTCCCTCCTTAAGATTTATTAATATAACGAGCAAAGGAAAAGACAAATTTGATCATGTCACTTGCATGTATCAGCTTCTCTTTGTCCGTGGGATAAGGCTCCCCTAAAAAGCAAGGTCCACGAGACTCGGACATGCTTTAGACTGTTTTGTTCATTGCTCTATCCTCGGTGACCCGAGCAGTGCTGACACATAACAGGCGCTCAACGATTCTTTCTTGCATGGTCCAGTACGTGAGTGAGCCCTCGGCACCTTTCCTCCTGCCTTGTGCTGGGTCCTGACTGTCTCTCATTGCCTAAAACATGTCTCTCACAACCCGTTTTCCTCATTCGTCAGGCGTTGCCCCATGCCAGTCTTGGAGGTCTGCTTTGAAACCCCAAGCCAAGTTAACTTTTTGTGTTACCATTTCCTGCTTTTTTTCTTTATCTTCCCTTCTGAAATAGTCATGACATTGGCAATTATTCCTTCAATGACTGATTTCCCCACAAAACTGTAAGCTTAACAAGGATGGGGACCAGGCTATCTCTTAGCACGTAATGGGAGCTCAATAAACATGTGCCGAATGAATGAAAGCATGGCTACATCCTTGTTCTTCCTCCGAGCTTGGTTACCTTGCTGGGATAAGTGTTCCATGCATTTGAGAGATGGCTGCACTGTGTATGCTGAATTCCAGGGCAGCCACCCACTCCGGGCAAGTTGACTCTGCTACTGTTAGCCCAAACCCTGGAGCACACTGAGGCCAGTTCTTTCACTCCTCAGAAACTGCAACATCTCAGCATTCAGAATTTGTGCCTGAGTCACTAGGCAACGTCTCTCTTCATTAACTATGGCGATTTGCATGTTACTGGCTTCCTGAAGAACTACTACTAGGAAGGGAGATTTTTTTGCTGCAAAGTCCATATAAACAACATGCCTAACCATGTATATACAGATTCTTGAAATCACAGATATGGAGATAATTTTTAACCTATCAGTATTGTTTCCCTATAAATGCCCACATGCTTTGAATCCAGAAATATTACTATGCCCCAGAGACATTTCAGAGCTATAATAAGCACAGGTGTTTGGTGTACCAACAAGTGTAGTACTCATCCCCGGGGATATTCAGAAAATGGGGGCCCCTAGCATCCAGTGAGGTCTAAAGATGGCGGCAGGAATGGGGGTCAGGAGGGGGTAGCTGAGGAAAGGTGTTTGTATCAGCAGGTGCAGTGTTTCTCATTCATTGCCCTCCACAGCAGCTCTCTGAGTGATTCTCTGCTTCACCCGCGGTGACCTCTGTGCTTAGACTGTCCTTCGCCTGCCCGTGTTCTATGCGTCCTTTAGAACTCAGCCCAGGCTAATTTTACCTCCTCCCATCTTCCTGCAAGTTAATAATGGCTCCAACTCAGTTCCCACAACACTGCATAGTCTCTTTCTTCCTCAGTCCACTTACGAGACTCCAAGTGCCTCTCTGTGCCTCACTAGCTCACACTTTCTTGGGGATACAGACTGTGTCCTATTTATATTCCTAACTCCAACACTTAACATGGTATGTGACACACAGTAGGCTTGTTGGTGGGAAGGATAAATGAATATTCTCGCTGAGTTGACTTCCCTTGAACATAATTGCCAGCCGCGAGGCATGGGGCGGCAGGCAGCGCTGTGGTTAAGGAAGGGGCTGTGCTCTGCAGGGCTGTTCCCTTACAAGACATGGGCCACTAGCTCTGGGTGAGTGGATAAACCTTTGTAGACAGAGGTTGGAGAGAAAGCCTGACTTGGGAAGTCTAAGGGTTATGAATGTGCAAAGAACTGACAGGTCCTGTGAACAAAGAGTCAGGCTTTTGTCCGAAATCCTAAACCAGATCTGTGCCTGTGGCTACTCAGACTAATAAAAGGAATCAACCACCCATGTCACAACTCCCCATGTTAAAAGGGAAACAGAGATAACAAAATTAGGAAAACTGGAGAAGCTGAAAAGTGTACAGGCTGACTTAACCAAGATAAAAGAATCCAGATAGTTAGAGCAAAGCCTGTTCTTACATCCAAGAAAACAGGAGAAATATCCACCAGACGTTGCCTACCTACAGACTCTTCTAAAGAGGAAGATGCTGGTCCCTCTTAAAGTGATTCTTTGTTTGGAAAAGGTGGGGGTACCGTGTCACCTAGGATATTTGCCTTTGGTGAAAGAATCTACCCAAACACATCTCTCTGAGTTGGGAAGACAGCATTTCTGGAAGGTCTGTTGAGGATAAACTATGACGATGAGCTGATCATGTGTCAAGTATACAGCCAAAGAATAAAATATATGCTAGAGGAAGAATCCCAAACTTTGTGAATTTTAAACAGTTTCTAGAATGTCCTCTCCCATAAGAAGCACAGAATGCACTGCCAAAAAACTATTAACTACAGGCGGTCCACAACTTACGAACAGGTTGTTATTTCAGAAGTTTGTTTTTCAGGCAGTCCTGTGAGAATTTGGAATGTGCATTTCCCACCAAAATTATAACACACACGGTGGTCAGTTTTCTGAGTCAAATTAACCCATAAGGCACATAGCGCGTGGTGTGCTCAGCAAACCAGGAACTCACCACGGCAGAACAATGTCACTGCGGGAACGTGCGTGAGGGGTTCCACCCAAAATGTTCACATTTTCTCTTCCTGAAAAACTAATGGGAGGCATCAAAGAGTTTCCCTCGCTGCTGCTTGGGGTCCTCCTACTCCTGTTTTGATAAGCAGTAAAGGGAGGGATGCCTCAGGCCTCGGGTCACCCAGCAGTTTCTGGCTGCTCGTGCCGTAAGTGGGTGTTTTGGAGGAGCTGTCATGGTGGTGGATGGTGGTACTCTACCCTCAGGAGAGCCCTCTTCTGCATACTTCTGAGACTATAATGTCTACCTGTACCATTAACAACTGACCAACAAGGTTTAGTAGATGTACATAATAGGTACACAATAGGCATTTTGTTAAAGTTCCATAAAACTGGTCTGATAATA
Organism: Hipposideros armiger; assembly: GCF_001890085.2. Taxonomy (NCBI): domain Eukaryota; kingdom Metazoa; phylum Chordata; class Mammalia; order Chiroptera; family Hipposideridae; genus Hipposideros; species Hipposideros armiger. The sequence goes on from NW_017731639.1 coordinate 640,807, forward strand.
GTGGTGGCAGGTGCTGACATATGTCTTCCCTTTCCTCCTTGACTTTCTCAGCCTGCCATGAAGGAAGGCCTCTCTCCTGGACCACCGCTGGGGCCAGGTGAGAAGCGAGAGGTAGGGTTCTGAATAAAAGTGGACGTCTAAGCTCTTTCAGCCAGTAGAGCAGGGGAGTCATGTAGCCAATCACCTGAATGGACATTTGTATGTAAGCTACCAACAGTTAATTTCCCTCAGACTTTTAAAGAACAATAACAACATCAGCAAAACTCGAGAGATACCTGTAGTGTGGTACAGGAGAACCCAGAATACTCCTGAAGAATTAGTGGAGAGTTTAGGCAATGATTTTAAATGCATATCACAGACACATACAAACAATATGCAAAACGGGCAGGAACCTGGCCAATTTCATTTCTACGGTGTTTTCCAGCTATTATTTTTTTCTCCTACAGATTCTTCTTACCCAGAGCTTTAGAACTTGTTGGGGGGAGGGTGTGGATCACTCAGTAATTCTCTGGGAGTATGCTGGTGCCCCAGCCCCCGGGCAGCGGAGGTTTGGAATGCGGGTGACACACAGCACGGCAGCTGTTGCCGCAGGCCGGCCCTGGTACGCAGAGCACGTTGCTGTTGGCAACCCTCAGCTGCATGTTACTGCTATTCTAGGAGAAGAGCCACTCCTGAAACAGCTGAGAGGTCCTCAAGGAGGGAGCGCCAGGACCATGCCTTCTCTGGGCATCGCCCTTTGGCCACACCTCCCTCTACTGCTCGCCAGAGTTCTCTCCACCTTTTAAAGTTGTAAGCAGCTGCCCATGAAACAGAAACCTGAGCAACTGCACAAAGAGGTACAGAGTTGAAAGTACTCAAAGGAAAGCTTATCACCAAGCTGGTAAAATATGGACTGACTCATGTTTAATAATAGACTTAATTATGAATGTTAGAAGAGGTTGTGGGCCCATAGGTAACTACCCCTTGCTTTCTATCCACGCCCTCCCCCGCAAGGTCATCTGCGTTGATAATGAAAGCTCATTGGATCCAAGTCCAGCTTCCAAGGCCAACACCCTGTGGTTCAGTAAGGACTAGATCAGGGTAGGCCAGGTCCTCCCCTTGGCCAATAGTCTAGAGAACTGCACATGAGTGGAGTGGAAATAACACTGAGGATAAGAAAGAAAGAGGCTGGAGCTTGGGGAAGTAAAATCAGAAAAACATCTCTGGAATGTTATTGGAAGAAAGAAGGATAATGAGAAAACAGGAGGTGGTTCAGGGGCTGTTCTGACCCTGCAACACAAGGGAGCCCCTGGTAGCCAACTCACTCCTTCCTGCACCAAGGAAGAGCCCGGGGGCTGGAAGCCAGTGAGTATCAGAGCCCCACCACCAACCAGGTCTGAGCCAGGAAAGACTCAACTCAGTCAGTGTAATTATAAGGCAGGACTGCACCCTATACTTATGACAGAGCAGGAGGTAGAAGGTGGGATCCACAGTTTCATACAGCTGTTGTTTTCATAACACAAACTTCTAAAATTAAAATAATACAAACTACAAAAAATCAAGCTGAAAAATAGTTCCCTCTCTGATGGGGATCTGCAGAAAATGGTTGGGAAAGCCTTCGTGAAAGAAGGCGGGACACACTCACTGGCAGAGGAAGGGTGCAGATGCAAATGTCAAAGCTGGAGGCAGAAGGTAGCACGCCACAGGCCATCTTTCGTTCCTGGAATGCCAGCTCCATCACAACAGTGACTGTTTGGGTCACCACTGTATTGCAAGCACCTAGACAAGAGCTGGCCACAGAGTGGGTTTTCCAATAAATATTTTCCTAATTAAGAAGTCAATCAGGATTCAGAAGGAAGTACTGTGGGAGGTGGAAGAAATGTTATCACCACTCTATGCTTGGCTCCTCTGCTGCTTAGCTAGAGGTAGCCGACCAGGATTCGGAAGAACGATTCCTGAGGTCTCATCTGACTGCCATTTGCTAGAATGCTTTGCCAGCCTAGATGTAAGAAGCTTGGTGGAAGATGTGTGCAGGGGCCTTTTGCCCTCTAGGGGGCTATATGTGGTGCTAGAATGGCGTCCCTCAACAGTAGGTACTTAGAGATCAGGTACACTGCTGTCTTTGTCCCAGTTTCTGGGAAGAATGTGTCTTTTTAGTAGCTCCAAGTAGGCAGGGGACATGAAGTTATCCTGTCTGCTTATATCTAAGTAATGTTTGCTGAGTCTCTGGCTATTTAAAATAGGGAAATAATACATATTTATTCACACATGCTTTGAGATCTGTGGCTAAAAATGCTATATTACTACTAACTACAATGAATGCACATACTTTAAATATAATTATCAATTACCAGCTACCACCTGTTGAGATAACTAACTACAGCGCCTTTAAACACCATCCTTCTAAATTTGAGAATTGGAAACATTCTTGTGTTATATGCACTCTAGTTAAGCAATTCATTAAAGAAATGCTTTGTTACTCTTATTATGACATGTATCAGCAAGAGGAATGGAAATCAAGCTACATGAATGACTAAAATGCCTGAGGACCTAAAGTGAGGGTCTGATCTTCTTACAAAGTCATCTTTCCAAACACTTTTAAGAGGCACTTAGCAGTATCTACACAGTCTAAGGTGATATTGCTGCATTTTAAAAACAAAATTTTGCCTTCCTGGCAAATCAAATATTAAATGGTTAAGATGCATACAAAGTAAGATCCATTTTTATAAATATAAAGCCCCCTGTGCAAATCAGTTCATAAACCATGCATAAATAGGAGGTATTATGTTACTCTTTCACCACTCGGGACCACAGATTGTAGCTAAAACCATAAGACTCTGCTTATAGATGGGCAATTATTACAGGGTTTTTATTCTCCAAAAGCTATTAACATTTTTATAGCATAAGCAAAGTTATTACAAACAACCTCTAAAGTGTAAAGAATGATTTTCCTGAAACTCCTCCCAAATCTATGCCTCCACATAAGGCACTATATTTGTTTACTGAAAAGAAAAGAAAAAGAATAAGTAGGTTAAAGCTGAAATAAAAATGCTGCCGGCGTAAAGTCTCAATGAAACTCCACCGAGTTGCTCTCCACAGCGTATTTTCTCAAGTGCAAGGAAACAGAATAGAAAGCAAATATCCTTGGGTGTTTAAGTCATCATCAACATTATTACACACGTATTTACACAGCCTGACCCATGGAGTCCCAAGTCTCCAAGCTAGTAGGTGGTCAGACAGTCAGTAGCATCCACCAGCTCACCTGAGCATAGCTTGGTAGTGACCTCTGGAATACACATCACTGCCCGGTGCCTCTCCAACAAAACTTGAAGCTACTAAATGACAAAGGAAAAGATATTGGTGCCTTCATGCTAATGTCTACAGAGGCATTTCATCTTAAGGTATCAGTCAAAGATAGAAATCTGACCCTAGAGCTAGGAGTGAAAGATGAATTTCTGAAATCTGCTCCTGTGCCTCAAAAGCTTGAGCGTTCATTCTAAAAAGAAAAAGGAGAAAAACATCTGTGAGTATGAGAATACATTCTCTGTGCATTCTTAACAAAGTTTGTTGACGCCATGTTGTCACAAAGTGAAGAGACACCTGATAACTAGATAATTTATCTATGTAAGACACCAATTAGCAGTGACAAAGCTGACCTCCTTTCTCATGCTCATCTCTGAACTGGTAGGCTCTGGCATGTAGCTGGAGAAGCACCAGAAGAGAAATCAATAGGGTGGGATGTGAAGGGAAATATCTATTCTTAAAGATTCAGTTGTCCAATTTCTAACATGCAGCCTCTGAGTTATAGATTTCAGAGCTGCAATGGATCTTAAATAACATCAAGTCCATCTTCACTTCATTCGTAAGGAAACTGAAATGCAATGCTGAAAAAGTAAAGTGAACTGCTCAAAGTGAGAAGATACCTTTCTGCTACTCCACCCAGTCTCACAGGACACTAAGATATTCACTTTACCCTTAATATGCTTTCCTTCAAAGAAAATTTCAAAGGCCCTGACCCACAAGGCTAATGTAACAAGAAAAAGTAGATTTAAAAGGGCTGAAAAGGAATTTTCTATCGGGACAGGAGTGGTTCAGATACGTGGTTATTATATCCATTACCCTGAAGCCATATAGAAAGGAATATTTTGAAAGGACACCAAAACTGAAAGAAACAAAACAAAAAACTGCACACGTACATAAAGAAAACATTAGACTGAAGCTAGACTTCCTAGTAGCTAGTTGCACCAAAACCACTGCTTCTCACTCAGAAATCAGGTGCAGAGAGCAGAAAGTGGAAAGATCATTGACAACGAGATTCAGGAAAGACCATGGAGCTCTAAGTGTTTGGTTAACAAGGGCTGTGATGCCTTTTCAGGGAGAGGGAAACCCATAACCAATGATCATTGTCATCAGGGAAGGGCCTGAGGCCATGAAGTCATAGGCACTCTGTGGTCATGTGACTATAAGTCGCTCTCCAGGGTACCAGGACAACGCAGACTGACACTCACAAACTGGGAAAGTGCAGCTATGTGAAATAATAGGGAACCCAGACAGAGAAAATTGCACTGCCCACTCTTTGAGATCACATGAGAGAAACTGACCTCATCAAAGATAAAGTGGGAAAGTTTAAAGAAAAAGTCATTATGCCCCTATTCCACGGAAAGCAGTGTCTGCCCCCCCCCCAAAGCCCTCTTCTGCAATAACTAAATTTACAAATTCAAAGCGATGGAGACTGACGGAAGATAGAAACATAGCTGTAGCAGTAGGTGTTACGGCAGAAAAGATGAGTAAGACAGAAAGGTTTAAAGGGCCATGAAGTAACTGCAGAAAGATCCTAGTAACTCCTGCAGGGATGCATTACGACCAAAGACTGTACCCTGTCAGTATATATAGTACAGCCACCCAGCATGGAACTGAGGTGGAGGGTGGCTCGGCCCCATAGAAGAGGCTTAAGACTCAGCCTCTCCATCCTTCAGTCACCAAATAGGGCTGGATGATTTTCAAGATTCACAGCTGCACTTTATATAACGCAGTTCCTTACACCTACATATCTAAGCTTGCGCATGATCGGCTCAATTCCAGTTTATATGAGGAATATTTTCGTTTTTCTTAATTAATATTTTTATTCTTGACGAACCAAGTTAAAGAAATGGATTTGGGCACTGTTGAAATAGAAACTCATTAAGTTCCATTAGTCATCTTTCCTGTACAGCTTGATGCGTAGATTGAGGGACTCAAGAATAAAATTGACCCCTTGCCCTTGAACGCATGTCTCCTTCAAGGGCTGGCTCTCCATGCATTCTTTTCCTCCTTAGCAAAGCCTCCCAGGAATTCAGCCTTGTTATCAGTTTTTCCTTTAATGGGCTGCTACCTTCTCTATTTTTTCCAATTCTCTTTCTCTTGGCCCGGCTATGGAGTAGGACACCGTATTCACCTTTTCTGTCTTTCCTATCTCTGGATATGCACACAGGCCGTTTTCATGGAAGGATTGTACTTGCCAACCAGGAAATGGATGTGAGAACAAAATCCACAAACATGAGGAAGTTATAAAGGTTCCAGCTATATGGCAAAATACATTGCAAAATTACTCTGGGTAATTGTCCTTGGTCTATATTTCCTGATGGTTCCTTTCTTAGGTGATATTTCAAGGTCTCTGTGAAATGGTGCCTATTGCTGAGCTGAGCTGCTTAGGTCTGTGATAGTAGATTTAAAATGTGCCCCTGCTGCAATCTAGCAAATTCTGAGCCCCGTGGGGCCCTGTGTTCTAACTTTCATTCCAGGTAAAGTCCACTATTTTGTTGGACTCATAGATGACTTAGGTAAGAAAGCCAAGCTTTTTCCTGACCTCTGATGCTTTTCCCTTAGGCTGCACGCAGCTCCTCATTCACTTTGAATACCTCTCACATCTCCCTAGTTAGCCCTTCTAAATTCCAGGATTATCCATGTTCCCTGTTTATGGAAGGAAAATCTTTCCTCCAAAGGACCCCAAGACTCTTCCTCTGGGAGTCATCTTGTATTAATCTGCACTTAACTTTTCATTTACTTCTCTGTGTTTCCAGCCCTGGGAGGTCCTAACCATTCCATACACGATGGCCCCAGTTCCCCACGCACCACATAATGTACCTTTGAAAACTCAGGTACCCATCACTGGGGTAGGTTCTCTCTCTCAGTGAAGTTTGGCTATTTTGTCTGTGGTCCTCTGCAAACATCGTGACCACTGCTCCATTTTGAAAGCAAACCTTGCAGGGCCCTTATGCCTCCGGCTGACATTCTGGCTCCATCTCATTTGTCCAGTACATCCATCTTTTCCATGGTTAGAAGCCCCTATCTCTGTGATGAACCCCAGTAAGATACCGTCTCAGGGGCCATTTCAAAACTTGAGAGCTAGATCTATTCTGAGACCAAAAACAATAATAGCTGCTGTCATGTACTCAGTATGCAAACAGGTTCTTCTGGGCACTGAGCTACATGATTTCCAAGGCAGCATTTAATCCACAAAATGAACCTACAAGATGGCATTCTCAGCCCCATCACCAGATGAAGAAAGTCAGGGCAGAGAGGAGACATAGCTTGTGCAAGGTCTCAAAACCAGTATGGATGCCAGACTCCAAAGCTAACATTCTTAAATTTTATGCTCCACTGCCTTCCTGAAGAAATAAACAGGCCCAGGAGGATGTGGGCTACGGTGAGCTGTGTGCACTAACATCCCCCCCCCCGCATCTCACCTGGGGCCAGGAAATGGTTTGTTTATATGTCCAATTTTACAATATAAAAATTTAAATATATATATATGTAAATAATTTCAAAATTTAAAAATAAAATGTAAAAATGGATATACACGATTTTCACCCTTGAAGGCAGAGAGATATTTCAGTGGGAGAACTACCTTTGATAGAGTCTTCTAGACTAAAAGGTACATAAACAACTGTTACACCCATGCAATTCATGCCAGGAAAAGAATTTTCTCCTGTTTGAGAATTCCAGCCGGAAAGAAAGGGTCTGGATCCTCTCCCTGGTAAAACTAGCAAGGCAGGAGTTTCTTGTCCGTACATTGTCTACTTTTGCTGCTTTTGTTCTTATTCCGGAGAATACACAGCAGGAAAAATAACAGATAGGCTGCTTAAAGACCTCATCTGCCTATAAGAAATAAACATTGTTAAAAGTGGTTGCCTCATCTTTCATTTAAAGTATTAAAGGAATTTATCCAAAGATACTTAAAATCTTTGAGAAAGCAGCTTGATTTGTGAGTTGATAATATATATTGTGAAGTACCTAAAATAAGTCACGCTATAATCATTTTTCAGAAAAATTCTCTCAAGTTTTGGATTCGAAAAGAAGCTAATCTTGGAAGGACGTTTTACCCATCTTTCTTCCATTGCCTCCAGTCAAATACAGTCACAACAGATCACTTTAATTGGATTGAAACGATCTGCTGGACATTCTGCTCCTTATATTAACACACCGAGGGCAATCCCTAGCTGCCAAGGGGTATACATAAGCACTAATAACTTACCAGTCAATTCAATTCCTTTTTTTTTTTTTAAATCAATCCATCTCCATTTGTGGCAGTGTTCTATGATTACATTCAAATACACATATCCAAATACATTCACTCGATATTATAGAAACACCTGGTACAAAGGGCAACTATGGAAATTTATTCATGGCACTGAACTCCTGTGGGCCCCAGTTTTCTCATTTAGATAAGGGAGAAGATACTTGCTGACTTCTTAAAAGGTTTTATTGTTTTTCAGATCAAATGAGGTCATGTCAGGTGTGTTAAAGCATATTGAAAATGGTAGAGTACAGGCCTATATTAAGACATATACATTTACTACTACTACAATCATCATTATTATTTTTATTATTATTACTTCATCACTGTTTTCTATTCCAGCATAGGCCAAGCAAGCAAGAAAGTTTCACTACAAGTCCTCTATAATAAAAAATCTATATTCCAAATCTCATACTAATTTTGTGTATACATTTCCTTTCTTGCACTATATTTCTCTTTCCCAAATCAATTTTGAGGAGGAAAGGAATGATTCTCTGTGGGAGATGAGATAGGAGTGAAACTGTACACTGGCAGGAAAAGGGATATTAACAGTGATTAACCTGTTTTTACCAAAACAAGGAAGGCATTATACGCTTTCCATCTCATTTGCCCCTACTATCCTCTCATAAGTATTTTCCCCATTCTTGTCTCTTTTTTTCTCTCTTCTTATCTCTTTACTATTGACTGGCAAGGTGCTGAATGCATAGAAACACTGCTTAGGTAGTCAACTCCCCCTTCTATTTTCTGGAGACCATGCTGTTTTGGATCAACCAGTGCAGTGAGGTCCAGAAGATACACAATGTTTGAGCCCCTCCAAAGGCTGGCTTGGTCCAGGGGATCACTCCTTGGGGGGCAGGCTCATCATCACTGTTGGCTAGAACAGGAGCAGACCCCTTACTCGTGACTCTCAGCAAACACACATTCATGCTTTCATTTCAGGAAATTTCTCCAGAGTATACATAGAATTGTGGATGACCCTTCTCCCATCCCCCTGCAAATTAAAAGGTACTAATAAAAAAGTAAAGAGCTAAAAGTTGGAAAAATGGAAAAAGAAACTTAGAAGTTCCTAATAAATGAAAAATATTTAACCGTCCCCTGAATATGAAAGCTCATCATGATTTGTGTTTTATTTTCTCTTTAGCGGAAACAAATCCACTTGGCAATGATGAAATACTACCCAAGGTGCAATATTGGTTTCCTTTTACTCATTCTTTAGAGAATATGTCTGTGTTCGTGATGCGTGTAAACACATTGCCCCCATATTTCCAAATTTATATGACTTGGAAAAGGAAAAACAAACCAACAAAACACACACACACACACACACACACACACACACACACACACACACACACACACACACTGACCAATTCCCTGGATATGAATTTTGTTGTCTGGTTGAAATGTAGGGAGGAAGGAGTTAAGGGAGGCTTGTTGACAGCATATGTGCAGATAATTTTGTACATTCAATGAGTTTTAAAGATCGCCATGCTTCACTGAGTATTGTTAAAAACATACTGAATTGGTTATGACAACCTGTGGGTTAGTTTACACCACAGTCTAAAAATTGGGAAATTCAGTTTAGAAATCTGATCAATATTCATGCCATTTCCCATATAATTCAATTGGCAAAAAGGCAGTAGGAAACTCCCCAGGGCAATCCTGAAGAGCGACTTCCATTCTGGTTGTTCAACATGTGCAAACCTCCTGCTTGGAATCTCTGATGGGGTTTATGGATGCCTTGAACAAGGGCTTCCAGGTGATCTAATGGAGGGGGTTTAACTGGGACAGAAGAGAAATGAGCACATGAAAATGAATATGGCAAAGTAAAAACTCAAGATGCTTTTTTTTTTTTAATTCTCCACAAGAACTCTCCCCCAAAAACATAAAGGACTGTCAAAATAGGATCTTGCTTAAAATGCAAAAGGTATTTTCAAAGCAAGGATGACATTTGCATACAATATGTGCTGAAGACTGATGCTATGCTGCAAATGTCTTTCTTGTACAGTGAGTCTTTGTGACATCAAATGCCAGGATTAAAAAAAAAAAGACAAAATTATTTTTTAAAATATTTCTGGGTGTCTCTCTCTAATTAATTTAAACATTCATGTATTCGCAAATATCCAAATTTTCAGCTTCTATAGAACATCATGACCTCTGAAAATGAATAGAGTATGTATTGAAAGATGGCTGAACACGTATTAATTCTACAAGGCTATATCTGAAAGATAGCAACTAATGTAGTTTCAAGCGTTAGGCTGCCAGCATCATCGTGATTTTAGCTCTGGTATTTTTATTCTAAAATGTTCTTCCAGGTGGCCTACCATCGGATTTTGGGTTGTGGCCACCTTATATCAATTCTCAGAATAGCTCCTCATTTTGGGACAGCAACACAGTGCCTAAGGCCACTTTTCTAAGATTCAATTTCAATGAAGTTTCTGGTCTTTAAAAAATAAATGTCATGGCAAATCCTTAAAAAGATCACATATTCTAATATGATTCACCTGATTCCCAGAGCTTAAAGTGTCTAACATTTAGCAGGGGGCCTTTAAAGAGAAAATTGTGTGTTTACCACATGTAACAAAGGCACAGTGTCCTATCCCCTCCCCCCCCTTATTTTGATAAAATCAGTGCAAATGAAATCAAGAACTGTTTTAAGATGTTAACATTTTTCTGCAGCAGTGTAACTGGATTTGAGCTAAGGTACTTAAGCACAGACAGAACAATCATGCCTTTCATCAAGCCTTCTAAGTAACCTGACGTACATAAATCTTCATTATTTTTGATTAAGTGAAAGGGTAAAACCAAACTCTGCTAACAGATCCGCAGATAGAGAGGCTAAAGCACTCTGAAGCACTATCGTTGTGATAACTCCGGTGGAATAAAAACCTCGGACATTTTTCTGCTCAGCAAAGAGCGGTCTTTTGTAGTCTGGACGCTAGAGCTCAAGGCTTGGTCTGAATAACACTTATAACATATAACAGCAATCTCCCAAGGATAAAAAGAAGAAAAATATTTTTATATGATGACCTTCCTATAGCTGTACACCATTGTTTAATATCACACGCTATTCATTACCAGTGGCTAAAGGAAAACTAAAAAAGAGAAACATTATGATCTCAGAAAACACATAAAATGTACACCGCCTGCCAGCTATTAGGTAATTATATATATATATATATATATATATATTTTAAATCACATAACATAATCATAGAAAACCTAACCTTTTGACTTGCAAGTAAATATTTCGACCTGTCAAGTGATCTCTGTCTAGCTGGCGGTGAGAACCTTTTCTGGAGCAGTTTACTATCAATCTATGGTAACCCTGGCTCCAGTAGCGTCCTCACACATTTGGACACTGCTTGGAACGGCAGCGTGCTGCGCGATCCCAGGCGAGATTGTGGGAAGAGAGGGGAGAGGAAAAGATCCAGCTGTCAGGGCCCTGAACAGCTCAACACTGGAGAGCTGAGGTCAGTCACTGCCTTTTTTTATGAAGCAGACTTTTTACAAGCCTCCAAATTGGAAGACATTCCTAAGGACCCATGGACTTCTGTCCTGAGTTTCCATTTCATACGGCCAAATTTAAAGTTTAACTGTGCAAAATGTTTTTGAGGAAATAGAAAAACCCAGTGCATACAGAGGCATATTAAATATTCCATCTAAAACACAAAAAAACTCCTGACAAATAGTGCAAAAAAGATTTTCCAAAACAGAGGTCCCTTGCTTCCTTCTTTCCTTCCGTCCCCTCCCCTCCTCTCATCTCCCTTCCCCTCCCCTTCCATTCCCCTTCCTTTTCCTTCTTTCCTTCCTTCCTTCCTTCCTTCCTTCCTTCCTTCCTTCCTTCCTTCCTTCTTTCTTTTTTTAGGACAGTGAGCAGATTTCACCATTAGACTGACTGACAGCAAAACTTGATAAATGTCAATTTGCAAGAGTTTGCAATGTAAACTGAAACAATTATTTTAAACTATCACTTGGATATTTTTAAATTGGATTTTAAAGAAACACAATCACATGTGTTTTCTTAGGTTGGGTTGTAACTGCCACCATTAGCTTTCAGGTTTTAACTCTTCACCCTCACAAAGTAACAACCCCCCTCCCCCCATCCACTGCCCTCCCACCCAACAAATGTATTTCTTGACAATATTCAAACTAATAGAAATGAATTCTTTTTCTTCATTTTCAATTACTTAGTTCCTATTCAAAATATATTACAGTTTTAAAATTAAAATGCCAGATACTACATATGTGTAAAACAGTGAATTTTAACATAACCTTTGGGTACCTTCCTATTAATATCAATACATTTTTACACTAATCAAGGCACTGTTTCTGTCAAATTTTCATGATTTTTTTCTTCTTATGCATTATGTTTGCAAATATATTAGGTGCTCTCTCGATGTATTTAATAATTAAAGTAATGAAGGGTTACATCAATCCCATTAATTAATTATGTTACATAATACAAAATTGTCAATATTTGACCATTTTTTTTACCTACCAAAATGGCAGTCTCAAATGGCTTAACCTAATTTAGTAGAATGTTATGTATGGAGCAGTAAAGGTCCTAGACTTTGAAGTCACGTATTGCATGACTTTAAGCTATTTTTTTTTAATTCCCTCTCAGCCTCAATTCCCTTGTTTATAGAATAGGGATAATGCTCCCTACTCATCAGAGTCATTGGGCTGTTTAAATGAGATAATATATGAATTTGCACAATGTTATCCAATGCACCCAAAAAGCTACCATAAATTATTGCAAAAACTGGAAGCCTGTATAAGGCATTCAATCATAATTACAGTTCAAATATCTTTAAAAGGTATGGGGTTCACCAAAACACCAAACACATCTTCCTTCATGTGCTCAAGATGAGGGCTGTGATGTGAATGATGTGAAATCCTCAGCTGTCTTCTCTCACCATTGGATGGAGTTAGTACAGAATGGTGGTTGAAAACATAGACTTTGGGGGTCAGATATATTTGTATTGGGGACTCGGCTCTGTTGCTTATAACCAATGGAACTTTGAGTCTAACTTGGTCACCCATAAAACAGGACTTATTACACATAAGAAAATGTACCTAAAGCGCTTAGAACATTGCCTGTTATATAGAAAGCACTAAATAAATGTTACCTGTTACTTAAGTTTTCATTATCGTTATCACGATGACTCTCTTCCCCAAGTCCTTTATCTATGGCTGAACTCCAAGGACACAAGTTTACCTCCAATGACATTCTTTCCATATTTAATTAAAATCTTTATTTTTCTTAGGGAGAATACCTTTCTAGTTATCGGGATTTAATACCTGTAACATTATTATTCAATTTTTTTCTGCCCCAAAGATAGAAAGAATAATTTTAAAGGGGAGTCCCGAATAATATCACAAAATAGAAGTAGTCGTATTGTGCATAGGTTAAAAGTACAAAAATCAGGCCAGGCCATCTGGCTCCAGTCTCAATCCTGCAATATGTTGGCTCTGCAGTCTTGGGTAAATTATTTAATATCGCTGGAACTCAGATGCCTCATCTATAAAATGGGCATAATAATGTCACCCATCTCAGTGGGAGGTGTAAAAGAGCTAACACTCTAAAGTGCTTAGAACAAGTACCTGACATACAGTCAGCACTCAATGCACGCTAGTTATTCTTATCATAGTTACTAGTTAGGCAAGTCTTCATTAAATGGTGTTGTTTCAAAATCCTGAGATAGATAGCAGAATCATGTGAAATACATACTTCAGGTACTTTGATCTTAAATGGTGAATCACATACAGACCACTATTTTTGCTGTGGATGAACTATGCATTTAACCGTTCTGCATGAAAGTTATGTATACATATGATGGTGAAATTAAAAAAAAATGTACTTATACATTGATTATGGCATTTACACGAGAAATGGTTTAAGCGACACCCATTTTCATTCTGTAAACACTTTGACTACAAAGACGGTCAGTGGAGTTCTTAAATGGGATGCAAGCCTGTCATTGTTTTAGAAAAAATCTGAGTCATTTACAGGAGTTTAAAAGTATGTCAGCATTGTCTGAACACAGTGGCTAAATGCTATTAACAGGAATAATCACTCAGTTCAACATTTCGTCCACACCAACCACATGCCAGACACATGGAAGTGTTAGGAGCTAGGAATTCAATCGTCATTAAGAAAGATATGGTCTACTCTCAGAAAGCTTCGAGTAAATATTGTTTAAAATGCTATAACGCTCCTATTAATGCATATCTCCTTGTTTCAAAGAGCACGAAGCCCTCATCTACATAATCTTTCTTTTTCCTATTCAGTTAGGATAGATGATAGAGGGGTAGTAACCAAATGGAGAGGGAAATGATATGCACCAGACAAAAAAATGATACTGGGATGACTTACGCTTTTAAGGAATGGCCACGGGTACTAAAGGATGGCACATCAGACCATGAATCTGTTGACCTAATGCAGTGGAAATGCTAGGATAGGTGGGCAAGATCATGTGGAAACTAGCGAGCTGGAATTAGGTCACACCACCTTGGAGGCAACTGTGCATTCACCTGGTAACCTTTATGTACCTTTTACACAAGCGCAGTAATTTGAACCCAAAAGGAAACCTCGTGTCAGGAATAGTTCCATCTTTTTTTGTGGATAGGTCTGACGTAGCTGGAAACCACACATTTTGAGGCCTGTACACTGGCAATCATTTCTAGCTGGTAAATCCAAGGACAGACAGATATACAGCAGGGTTTCCATTGTTTTGTAATGATTATATGCGGATTGTTCACTAGCCTTTGGAGAAATCAACTCTGGAGGGGAAAAAACAAAACAAAAAAGAAGGGATTTCCAACAGAGAATAAGGAATTCTGCATAGACTCTGAGACCCCCCCGGGGAGGTGGGGTGGCACAGCACCTTTTTCTCCAGCTCTATTCCTCCCTCATTCACAATTAGGCATTTATTTCCGATGAATGTTTTTATTCCTTCCAAAAGTGAGTTTGCATAGGGGATTCCTGGAGACAGTAGAGCTCTAATCTTCAAAAGGTATCTAGAGATCAGTGGAATTTGAAACCAGATTGCAAGTCAGAAGAGAAAATAAGTGAAATAGTGTCCTTTGCAGTCAAAGATTATGTTGTTGACATGCTTGAGGTGTGAATAAAAAGACCTGTGTGTGAACAACCTCCCCAGAAATTCAAGGAAAAGCCAGTTGCCGCTTTTGTGCCTCATATGCCTATAGAATCTATAGATTTCTGTGACCCTATGGTTGGTCTAACTTGATTCAAGTGTTTTACCCCATGACTGTTATTATAATATATATAATATATATTATTAATATATTATAATATATTATT